>NC_079375.1:26358474-26518474 GCF_021018895.1 Seriola aureovittata | reverse complement strand
GACTCTAGTGGCCACTAGAGGAACTGCAGCTCCTGGTTTCAGGCTGGAGGTTGATGCTCGGTTCAGCTGAATGAGTTTCTGGCACTTCAGATCAGAAGTTTTCACAGACTCATGTTTTAGTTTAAGAGCAGCTGTTATGAGCTTTATTCTGGAGGGACATCAGAGATGATGACATCCTCAGGAAGTGGAAGTCATTGTAAATCTAAGAGTGTGTGTGTGTGTGTTCAGGTTTGTCAGTTATGACTGAGAAGGATCAGTGTGATTGTTCAGCTGATGCTCCTCCCTCTGCAGCAGACACAAAGCTTCCTTTGAGCAGCAGATTATCTGTTTCCTGTGTGTCAGGTGTGTCCGCTCACATGGTTTCAGCCTCAGACATTCCCAGCATTCCTCACACCGCTTTCTGATTACATCACACCCTCCCATTCATCCTCCCTCAGCCGCTCACACACACACAGAGAGACAGACCGGCCGGTGTCACAGCTCCATGACCGCCTACTGTGATCAGGGTCAAAGGTCAGAACCAGACACACCTGTCCGTCTGTCTGCTGAAATAAACATCAGAAATAATATGCAGATGAAATAGCACGAGTCTTAGGGACACATGGAGGGAAAAAAATCATCATATAAAGAGAATAGAGTCATAATAATAATAATAATAATAATAATAATAACTTACATGTGTACAGCACGTTTCAAGGTGCCCACAGCTGCTTTACAGAGTCAGAACACGGCTCGTGCAGCTGGAGCCTGTCCAGGGTTTTACTGGGAGCCCCAACACGACTCCATACAGTGATCCAGACGGGCGGTGACGACGGCGTGGAGTCAGAGAGTGATGGCCGTTATGAGGTCATAATATAATGACTCAAAACATCTGATTGGTTGGTTGCCATAGAGATTCACGCAAGTCAGCTGCTGGTCTGTACTGGTCTCTGCTGGTCTGTACTGGTCTCTGCTGGTCTCTGCTGGTCTGTACTGGTCTCTGCTAGTCTGTACTGGTCTCTGCTGGTCTGTACTGGTCTCTGCTGGTCTGTACTGGTCTCTGCTGGTCTCTGTTGGTCTGTACTGGTCTCTGCTGGTCTCTGCTAGTCTGTACTGGTCTCTGCTGGTCTGTACTGGTCTCTGCTGGTCTTTGTTGGTCTACTGGTCTCTGCTGGTCTGTACTGGTCTCTGCTGGTCTGTACTGGTCTCTGTTGGTCTGTACTGGTCTCTGTTGGTCTGTACTGGTCTCTGCTGGTCTTTGTTGGTCTGTACTGGTCTCTGCTGGTCTCTGTTGGTCTACTGGTCTCTGCTGGTCTGTACTGGTCTCTGCTGGTCTGTACTGGTCTCTGCTGGTCTGTACTGGTCTCTGGTAGTCTGTACTGGTCTCTGCTGGTCTCTGTTGGTCTGTACTGGTCTCTGTTGGTCTGTACTGGTCTCTGTTGGTCTGTACTGGTCTCTGCTGGTCTCTGTTGGTCTGTACTGGTCTCTGCTGGTCTGTACTGGTCTGTGCTGGTCTCTGCTGGTCTCTGTTGGTCTGTACTGGTGTCTGTTGGTCTGTGCTGGTCTCTGCTGGTCTCTGTTGGTCTGTACTGGTCTCTGTTGGTCTGTACTGGTCTATACTGGTCTCTGCTGGTCTCTGCTGGTCTGAATGAAACTAGTTCACAACAAAAAATAAAACAAACCTTCAAAATGTAGATGAAATGAAACTGATCTGCTGATGTCACAGAAGCTTCGCCAACAGTAACCTCACGACATCAAGGCCTCAGCAGGGCATGATGGGAAACACGTGGCTCTCACCTGATCCAACAGCTGATTGGTTCAGATGCTTGATCAGCTTGATGCTTGGAGATATTTTGACTTTACATCCGACAGGCTGAACGCTGAATTTTACAGATTTAGGACGAGGTCCTGAAGTACTCGGAGACACAGGCACCCTGCCGCTGTGTGTTGAGACTGGCGGTCAGTGGCGTGTTGTGTGTGTTGATGCGGCTGTGGCGGGACAGGTCCAGCAGTCGGTTCTGGTCTGATCCGGGTCGGTGACTCAGCAGGTCGTCCGCAGCCGCTCTGTTGAGCAGCAGGGGGCAGAATCGCCGTGACGACCATGATCACCTCCGGTCAGTTCACACACCGTCGCCGTTTGACTCTTCCCCAAGTGAAGCTACATCTACTGCAGTGTTGTCCATTTATCAATAGATCAACCTGTAAACACTCTGATCATCGATCATCGTCGTCTCTTAATGAGACCGTCAGGATGTGACGCCGTGACACCTCATCTCAGCCTCCATCGCCCCCTGGTGGCCACCGGCAGTACAGGTCATAAGCTCCGCCCCCTCTAGCTAACAAATCAAAGCACACGGCAAATAAAGTTTGAGGTCGTTTTCATGCTGACGTTCAGTTTTAATCAGTAATTTGAGGCTGTAAAACAAGAGCGTGACATCATGGCTCTGGTTGACTTGTGATTGGTTCTGGTGGTTGTATGGGCGGGACCTCGATGCCGGCTGTCAGAACCCAGAGCTGGTCTGAGCGGGGCGAGGACTCACTCTGTGTCGCTGATGTTTGACATGACGATGAGAAATAACATGGTAACAAACCACAATCAACATCGTTGTTTGTTGCAGCCCTGATGTGATGATGAGCAAATGATGAGAGTGCACACACACACACACACACACACACACACACACACACACACACACACACACACACACACACACACACACAGTTAATAGCCGAAGCCCCCAGAGTTGTGTCCCACATCAGTCGGCTGAGGGGAAACTTATTTAGTAATTATCCTCCGAGCGCAGCGATAAACGCAGCTCCAGAGGAAGAGAAGAAGAAGAGAGAGAGAGGGAGAGAGGGAGGGAGAGAGGGAGGGAGAGAGAGAGGCTACAACTGAGCTGCTGCAGAGAGAGGAGAGAGAGAGGAGCGTCTGCAGAGAGAAGAGAGGAGGGAGACAGGAGAAAGGACAGAAAGCAGAACAGTGTAGTTGGAGGGATTGATTGAATAAATGCGGTAAAACCTTGGCGCTCCGAGAGAGAGACAGACAGAGAGAGAGAGACAGAGAGAGAGACAGAGAGAGAGAGAGAGACAGAGAGAGAGAGAGAGAGAGAGAGAGAGAGAGAGAGAGAGAGAGAGAGAGGGAGAGAGACAGGGTTAGAATTACTGCTGAGTGGAGAGAGAGGGAGGCGGAGAGGCAGAAGGGCAGAGATGTGAGAGGAGGGACCGTGAGGAGGAGGAGGAAGGAGGAAGGATGCGGTGCTGAGGAGGGAGAGGCAGGTCGGAGTGGGGGGGGGACGCCAAAGTCGAGGATGTTCACTGGACGAAGACGGACGTTTGCAGCTTAACCTCATTGGCTGACAGGTGGCGGCTGCTTCGGCCAATCCCGTCTGACTCTGTGTGTGTGTGTGTCCTCTCCTCAGATGATGGGGAACAGCTGCGATCGAGGTATCGTCTCCTCCCTCTCTCTCTCTCTCTCTCTCTCTCTCTCTCTCTCTGTTTCTGTCCATGTCATGTGACCGACCTGTCATACCTGGCTTCCTGTGGCATGTTGCCTCAACTTTGTCTCGGCAGCGAAAAGAAAAACAGGAGCGATAGTGGTCATCACCGTTCCTGTTTTTCCGTTACCGGACTGGGGGGTGGGGGGTTGGGGGGTTGGGGGGGGGGGGTGCATGAAAGTTTGTCCCCGGCTTCTTGCAGCGCTGCATCCTCCTGCAGCTGGAACTTGATCCAGCACTTTGCAAGAAGCTGATAAATGCTGACTGCTGCTGCTGCATGTTGCGTTCACTGTGGCTCCGTCACACCGAGGCCACTGTTTTTCCTGCTGCAGAAAAAACAGCACATATGTGTGTTTTTCATACCATTGAAACATCATGTGAAGTGGTCACGCTGCTGATCCGGGGTCTGTGTAGCTGCTGCTTCAGAGCTGAGTCTGTAGATCAGCTGATAACAAACACAGTGACCAGAGCCGGCTTTAAACCAATCATGTGTCTGTGATGATGAACAGCTGTTTGTCTGTGTTGATGTTTACGTCCTCATGCTCCAAGAACAAACATGTTTATGTGTAACAGCTTGTTCCGATTACAACATAGGAGAACGTAGGAGAACGTAGGAGAACGTAAGAGAACGTAAAAGAACGTCGGAGAACGTAGGAGAACGTAAGAGAACGTAAAAGAACGTCGGAGAACGTAGGAGAATGTAAGAGAACGTAGGAGAACGTAAGAGAACGTAAGAGAACGTAGGAGAATGTAGGAGAATGTAAGAGAACGTAGGAGAACGTAAGAGAACGTAAGAGAACGTAGGAGAACGTAGGAGAATGTAGGAGAACGTAGTAGAACGTAGGAGAACACACACCTGGAAAGATTTCATCGTTAAAAAGAAAGGTTCCTCTTCCGTAACTTTTGCAGCAAAAGAATTTACATATTTTTATTTTAGGAAGGAATTCTACAAACGTCTAAGGAAGCAGCTTGATGTGATTGATTAGACTGTGACTAATACTGATGATCTGGTGTTTGTTTTCTCAATCGATTGATCGTCTATAAAATGTCAGGAAATGGTTGAAAAGTGCTGGTGATGATTTCATGTGTTCAGATTCAACAGCCTGACCTCAGATCTGATCAGTTTCCTGTCACAGTGACAAAGACAAGAAGCTGAGAAATGACTGAAGTCATTGATCCTTGATCAGCTGATCGATTAGTGCAGTTGTTGTGGCTCTAATAGGGATCAGAGACTTGTTTAATTCTGCTGTGATGAGGAAGAGAGGGAGCTGACATCACTGACGTCCTCTAAGTGAAACCATGAGGAGATCCAGCTGCTGCGGGTGAGGAGGAGTTATTTCTGCAGCGCCGTCAGCTGTTAACGGACTCATAGGTAGTTTAAGATCCGGTCCGGGAGCCGCTCGGGCCTCCGGAGACGAACTGCAGTGACCTGAGACACGAGTGGAGTTAGCTGGAGAGGAAGTAAGAGAGGCTAAAATTAGCTTTAAAATCAATGAAGCTGGAGACGAGCCAGAGACACAAGAGTGACTGACACTGAGCTCCGAAGACAAGACCTGGTCTCTTACTGGGCCGAGCTGAGACCAGGAGGAGTTCTGAGGAGTTCTGAGGAGGTCTGAGGAGGCCTGAGGAGGTCTGAGGAGGTCTGAGGAGGCCTGAGGAGGTCTGAGGAGGTCTGAGGAGGTCTGAGGAGGCCTGAGGAGGCCTGAGGAGGTCTGAGGAGGTCTGAGGAGGTCTGAGGAGGTCTGAGGAGGCCTGAGGAGGTCTGAGGAGGTCTGAGGAGGCCTGAGGAGGTCTGAGGAGGTCTGAGGAGGTCTGAGGAGGCCTGAGGAGGCCTGAGGAGGTCTGAGGAGGTCTGAGGAGGTCTGAGGAGGTCTGAGGAGGCCTGAGGAGGTCTGAGGAGGTCTGAGGAGGCCTGAGGAGGCCTGAGGAGGTCTGAGGAGGTCTGAGGAGGTCTGAGGAGGCCTGAGGAGTCTGTGTTGACGGTAAACAGAGAAGGTGAAGAGCTGCAGGAAGACAGACTGCTGGTCCTCGGTCAGGATCAGGTCTGGACGCAGGAACAGAAACCTGCTGACATGATTAACATGAGGATAAATGTAATGAGACTGATCTGGGGTCAGAGCTGGTGTCTGACGGGAAATTAATGGGTAATTAATTTAATGATCAGTTCAAGTCATTTTTCTGTCTCTTCTCCTTCATATAATTAGAAACTGTTGATAAGAGCAGATGGAAGTGACGATCAGTTGATGGGTTTTTAGGTGAAGCAGTTTTTCAGAGCTCGGGTAAAGAAGTAGAACCTACGTGTCTTTGCTCAAGGGCACATCAGCAAGGCAGAGAGCTGATGTAGGTTTCAACCTGTCTGTCTGTGTTTGAGACAGAGACAGACAGAGAGAGAGAGACAGTGCTCTCTCTGTTCCTCAGATTCACTGTAATTGAATCTGTTTGATCCAGATCTCACAGTTTTGCTCTTCTCTGCATTTTTAGTCACAGTTGATGATGATGATGAAGCACAGAGGAAGATGCTGCAGGTCATTCAGACTCTGACACTAACTGAAGTTGAGGATATGTTGAGTCCAGTGTTGTTGTTGTGAGACTGACCTGATCCTGGTTCCACCTGTTGGTGCTGGTTGTTTAGCTTTAGCCAGTTAGCTGATCTGAAGCTAACGGTCTGTTGTTACAGATCTCAGTCACATTAACTGTATATCTGCATTAATGAGTGACCTCACTGTAACTGTTCTTATTGATGCTGAAGGTGCGACCAAGTGCTACAGCCACATAAAATTAATCTGAAATTTCAAGACCAGGTCGTAATATTTCAAGAAAAAAGTCGTAATAAATGAGAAAAAAGTCAAATCATTTAGAGAATAAAGTCATAATATTACGAGAATTAAAAATGTTAAATTATAATAAGGGTCACATGACAAAGAGCAATGTACAGCAGAGCAGTGAAGTGAGGGTCGGACTGTTAAACTGCAAAAAGTATTTATTTTTGATGTTATGAAAAATATCACATGTAGAAAAATAGTCACTGGTCACATGATTCATCCTGGAAATGAAGTCGTTAGAAAAGCTGGTCGATGGTCAGTGTGAATATATATACATTATATGTATATGTATAACATTTATCTATAGGAACTGTCCTGGTTCATTGCAGTTAGTGTGCGTTTGATTTCTCCACCTCCACCATGTCTGCCCATCCCCACCCCGTCCTCCGTCCGTCCAGCTCAGTCTGAAGCTCACAGGCTGCTGCTGCTGCTGATGATGATGATGGTTATACAGAGGAGGAAGAGGCTGTCCTGCTCTAACTCTCTGTCTCTCTCTCTCTCTGCAGAAGTTTCTTCGGAGCGATCTCCGAGGAGGAGGAGCATCTCTGGTCTGGGGAGCTCAGAGAAGAGCGTCGCCATCGACAACCCCAACTCGTCGCCGTTTAAAGTGCCGGTGAGTCACACGCCGGGTCCTGAATGATGTTGAGACGCGATCAGCTGATCGTCTCCGCTGCAGATGTTTATTTCAAACATTCAGCTCACTGTCAGGCTGAAGCTGAAGTTACTGTAGCTGTGGTTACATACAGATGTTGACGACGACGAGCTGACGATGATGTGATTGTTGTTGTTCTTGTACCAAACAAACATCTGGAGAATATGATCCGTAGGCCGGGGCGTCTCTGTAGCACCGCAACACTGATAGTGCTAACAATGCTAACGCTAACAATGCACAACAGTGTTGTGACATTTTACCTTCATCAAATAAACTGCAGCTCGTGTCATTTGGATATTGAATTTGGCCATGTTCATATTTCAATCATAAAGAAATGACAGCAAGGTCGTTAGTAAGTAAACATCCAGGAGCGGGTTCTGTTTGTTAGTTTGTTCGTTTTCCCGCCTAATTTATTATAAAGATGAAACTTTATTGATGGAACCCTGATTGTTTGGAGGCTTTGCTGTTGGACTGGAAACACATCTGCAGCTACTGGATCTTGTGTGTTGTGTGTTGTGCTGATTCCAGCTGTGTGTGTGTGTGTGTGTTGTGCTGATTCCAGCTGTGTGTGTGTGTGTGTGTGTGTGTGTGTGTGTGTGTTCACCTGCGTTGTGTGTGGTGAGATGCTGACGCCATCACAGCAGCTTCACAGTCTCTATTTATACTCTCAGTCGGCTTCAGACAGGAGGCGCAGGCAGAGAGCATGCTGGGAGTTCACTCAGTCCTCTGCACACTGACCTGCAGTGGTGATGGTTGTGTTCGGTCGTCCCTGGAGACCGATGATCAGGATCAATAGCTGTGATGGAGACGTGTTCAGTCCTCTGCAGAGTCACTGTCTCTGGATCTTCAGTCTGAAGCTTTAATGGAGCCGACGAGCCTGAAGGGAGTTTATGGGGGGGGGGGGGGGGGGGGGGATATTAATATCTCAGGAAATGAGGCCGCTCACTTCCTCTGTTTCTGTACACGACTGTTATTGTCACAGAGCAGCTGAAACCATTGATCAGTTTGATCAGAATCAGCTGAGTCATGTGACCAGTCGGCTCACACAGGCAGCCGTCAGGTGAGGTCATCAGCTGATGGAGCTCACAGCGGTGACACTTCATTTAAACAGATGTTGGATGGTTTGGTTGTGCGTCTTTTAAAAGTTTTGATGTGGACATACATACAGCCTAATGTATATGAATGATATGGCCCCTCCTTGGGGGGGGGGGTTGGGGGGGGCATTTGATGTATTATGTGTCAAAATGGACGTTTTGGACCAATCCAGGCTCCGTACTCACAGACTTACCTGAGTGTGAGCACCTGCAGGTTTAGAGTGGGACAGTTGTGGGTTTGGGACTTTTTTTATTTCCTCCCTGTTTGATAAATAAAGTTCTGGATTCTGGATTTGACCATCGCGACATCACAGGACAGACAGGAAGTACTTCCTTTTAATGCTGGTTTGTGAACTGTTCTTCTATCATCTTCTTTCCGTTTTATCGTGGTTTATCATTTGTTAACACATCCAGGTGTCACCCTGGTGACCCCCCCTCCTGTTTAAAGCTCCTCTGGTGTAAAGGTCTCCGTCCATGTGTAGTGTGATTATAGATTATAGATCAGCTCTAGCTTCTATATTAATACTGTGAAAGTATCAAAGCCTCAGTCCACAGAGAAATGCACACAGCCTGTATTCAGAAACTGAGCCTTAAAACCAGCCGTCAGGACTTCTGGAACTTTGTGATGTCACAACAAAGCAGTCACCAAGCCCCGCCCACCTGGACCCACCATCCAAACCTTGCAGGATTCGGTTTCTCTGAGTGTTTTTACCTGAAATCTGCTTTATTTTTATTGGATCACTCAGAAAACAGTCAGCCAATCAGAAGAGAGGCTCAGGGCCTGATCAGGAGAAAGATTCAAGGATTAATCAATGAAGGAAATAATTGATCTTCTTTTTTTTCTCTCAGGGTTTTTTCAGTAAACGTCTCAAAGGCTCCATCAAGAGGACGAAGAGTCAGACCAAACTGGACAGAAACACCAGCTTCAGACTTCCCTCACTGCGTCCTGCTGAACCAGACAGGTAACGTCTTCTGACTGTCCAAGTCCCAGTGTGTCTCAATGTGTCTCTGTGTGTCTCAGTGTGTCTCAATGTGTCCCAGTGTGTCTCTGTGTGTCCCAGTGTGTCTCTGTGTGTCCCAGTGTGTCCCAATGTGTCTCAATGTGTCCCAGTGTGTCTCAGTGTGTCTCAATGTGTCCCAGTGTGTCTCTGTGTGTCCCAGTGTGTCTCTGTGTGTCCCAGTGTGTCCCAATGTGTCTCAATGTGTCCCAGTGTGTCTCTGTGTGTCCCAGTGTGTCTCAATGTGTCTCAATGTGTCCCAGTGTGTCTCAATGTGTCTCAATGTGTCCCAGTGTGTCTCAGTGTGTCTCAATGTGTCCCAGTGTGTCTCTGTGTGTCCCAGTGTGTCTCAATGTGTCTCAATGTGTCCCAGTGTGTCTCAATGTGTCTCAATGTGTCCCAGTGTGTCTCAGTGTGTCTCAATGTGTCCCAGTGTGTCTCTGTGTGTCCCAGTGTGTCTCAATGTGTCTCAATGTGTCCCAGTGTGTCTCAATGTGTCTCAATGTGTCCCAGTGTGTCCCAGTGTGTCCCAGTGTGTCCCAGTGTGTCTCAATGTGTCCCAGTGTGTCTCAATGTGTCCCAGTGTGTCTCAATGTGTCTCAATGTGTCCCAGTGTGTCCCAGTGTGTCTCAATGTGTCCCAGTGTGTCCCAGTGTGTCTCAATGTGTCCCAGCGTGTCCCGGTTTTTCCCAGTCTGTCCCAGTGTATCTCAGCTGGTGTGAACAGCGGGGACAGAATCAGACACTATGGTTAAATGTAATTATTGCTCCATCAGTGTGTTGTTGTTGTTTGTGACACTGAGCAGCAGCTCTGTCATATTACAGCCTGACTTCCTGCTCTGTCTCTTCTTCTTCTGTCTCTTTTTCTGTTCTAATCGTCTGAGTCTGTCTGAGCTGCTGCGTCTCTCACTTCTTACAGAAGCCTCTCCTCTTCCTCCTCTTCCTGCTCTTCCTCCTTCCTCCTCTTGTGTTCAGGAGGTTGTGGGTTTCTCCTCCTCTTCCTCCATCCATTAACCCCCCCAGCCTTCCCAGCACTGGTAGTTTTACTGGAAGCTGTCCTCTCTGCAGTGCTTCACTCTGCTGAGGCTCCTTTTTAGAAATCCTGGATGAATTTTTCCCGCCAAGGAAAAGCCTGTTTTGAAGTGGCACATCACAGTGACGCCTGGAAATGTCTAGTTGTTGTTATTGAAGTTACTGAAATAATCACAAATGCAGCAAGTTCTCACATCTGAGAAGCAGGAACCGTGATATGTTGATTCACAGATTATTAAAAATGGTCATCAGTGAATTTCTTGTCAGTTGAGAAATGGATCAGCTGATTGTTTCAGCTCTTCTGCAGCTGGTAAATAAACATAGTGCAGTAAAACGTCCTGAATTGTAGTAAAGTCCAAGTATAGAGTGGCATCAAAAAGAGTCTGTACTCAGCCAAAGATTTGTTGTGAGGGAAGATGCTCCACTCCGTGACACCACAGTACAACCAGAGTGTTTCTGCGGTTCAACATCTCCAGCAGAGTGAGACGTCTTCTCTTTAGAGGATCGCTTCACGTCACGTTCTCCAGTTAAACTTTCAATCATATCAATCATCAGATCCATCAGTTTTTCAATTCAAATTCAAATCACAAAAGCTTTATTGGCATGAACAAAAACATGTTGTTGTCAAAGCAGTTTACAGATTATTAGAATATATTGATTATTGAATATGTGTCGCACACTGATACATACTTAGATTTTCATTTAATACAACAAAATAATGTGATTCATACAATATAAAACTGTTTTATACATTTATTTACATTCAGTCATTTAATATCATTCAAAACAAAAGTCAGATTCAGAGTCTACAGCTGTTAATGAGTCGGATACAGATTTAATCTGTGTGTGTGTGTGTGTGTGTGTGTGTGTGTGTGTGTGTGTGTGTGTGTGTGTGTGTGTGTGTGTGTGTGTGTGTGTGTGTGGAGAGGATGTTGATGCAGTGAGAGTGGAGTGTATGTGTGTGTGCAGCTTTGTAGTCGACAGAATGTAGAGCCAGCTGGACAGGAGGATAATGCTTTATACACACACACACACACACACACACACACACACAACACACACACACACACACACACACACACAGAGCCTCTCTCAGTCAGCTCTGAGCTCTGACTCCTGATGGACGGTTCGTCTTCTCTCCTCCGGAGAGCCCGAAAAGCTCAGCTCTCCAAAACTCTGAGGTTCAGGTAGGTGTGTGTGTGTGTGTGTGTGTGTGTGTGTGTGTGTGGTAAGATTGGCTTGTTCATCAAAGACGTTGTTGTGTTTGTTCGCGGTGGTAGCTTCAACTGTTCCGTAGACAAACAGCTGATCCAGCTGCGCCTGTGATTGAATCAAACGCACCCTCCTGTTTAACGTGCAGATGTTACCTGTGTTTGTTACCGGTCGACTCCAGGGGAACAGTCCGTCCTCAGGCTTCATGTTTCCACGTCACGCCTGTTATAAGTTCATACTGCACCGTGATTGGCTCCAGTAAATCCTACAGGTGTGTCCAGATGTTTGAACAGGTGACGATGATTTGAGGAGATGCAATAAGACTTGACGGGAACCAAGACCCTGCAGGCCTGTCTGCAGAATTTTTTTGCCACATTGTGAACGATAAGAGGAAGATAAATGATGAAAGAAAGTTTATTGACACTGACTTGACGAACAGTTCCAGTTTCTTAAATGTGAGAAGTTTCTGTCTTTTATACATTAACTGGAATATTTTTGGACTGATGTCAGAATAATAATCAGTTAATCAATAATCAAAACAATCGTTAGCTGTAGCAACATGTTCAGATCTGCAGACAGAGTGAGAATCACAGTGAGCAGCAGAGGGCGCTGACGCTGACAGTGAAACTGGTAATAATCTGTGTGTGTGTGTGTGTGTGTGTGTGTGTGTGTGTGTGTGTGTGTGTGTGTGTGTGTGGTCAGAGCTCAGTAAGTGCTTCCTCCTCCTCTTCTTCTTGACAGAGACTGGATCAGGTTTCTTTCCTAATGCAGAGACCAGCCCTTCCAGAAACTCACTCTCTCTGTCTGTCTGTCCCTCTGTCACATATTCAGACAAATCAAACGTCTCTCTGACCTCGTCGTGCTTCGTCCTGTTCGCCGCTGGATTCCTCTGGGAGGCAGAGCTGTGTAATAAAACAGAACAGTGAAAATAAAATTTGACATTGAAAAATAAAATCTCAGCATTGATTAAAAATAACGGTCTTACTTAATTTGGTTTCACTCGTAGTTCACGTCGTAGTTGTCGCATCTGATTGGTCGATGTGTTTCCAGCTGTCAGTGAAACAAGCCTGATGTTGTCATAGCGTCAGTGTCGAGCTCAGACCACTAATCCAGGTTTACGTAACTCATCTGACACAGCAGGAGGATTACACTCACACACACGCGTGCAAACCCGCGTGCGTGCGCACGCGCGCATACACACACACACACACACACACACACACACAGTGAATTAAAGAGTGATCTTCTGAAAAGCTTCAACTCGTCATTCAGAGTTTCTGACAATTACATGATCAGTGTCAAAGTACTAATACTAAAGTACTAATACTACATTTTATCCTCAGTGAACCTGTGGATTTGATTGTGTTAAGTTGTGGCTGTTGTTACATGAAGCTGTTGTTACATGAAGCTGTTAGAAGAAGCTCCTGTTACATAAAGTTGCTATTACATGAAGCTGCTGTTACATGCAGCTGTTGTTACATGAAGCTGTTGTTACATGAAGCTGCTGTTACATGCAGCTGTTGTTACATGAAGCTGTTGTTACATGAAGCTGCTGTTACATGCAGCTGTTGTTACATGAAGCTGTTGTTACATGAAGCTGCTGTTACATGCAGCTGTTGTTACATGAAGCTGTTGTTACATGAAGCTGCTGTTACATGCAGCTGTTGTTACATGAAGCTGTTGTTACATGAAGCTGTTGTTACATGAAGCTGCTGTTACATGAAGCTGTTGTTACATGAAGCTGCTGTTACATGAAGCTGCTGTTACATGAAGCTGCTGTTACATGCAGCTGTTGTTACATGCAGCTGTTGTCACATGAAGCTGTTGTTACATGAAGCTGTAAACACCGAGAGAAAAGTAAAACAACAAAACAAAGAAAAACAGTCACATGTTCTAAAATTATCCAAAAGATTTTCACGTCACAAATGACAAAGAAAAGCAGCAAAAAAAGAAACCATAAATCAATCATCGCAGTAGTCGCTGAATAATTGATTAATTGACTAACTTTTTTGCAGCTCTACTTGTCATGTGACTGAACTTCAGATTTATTTTGTAAAGTAAATTCTCAGGACTTTATTTGATTAATATTTTTCATTTGGACATCCAATCAAATAAACAAAAAAAACAAAACAAAATAGCCGTGGTTACAAGCATCCGTTACCTGAGTCATCACTTGGCCTTTTCTTTCCTTTTTAATTTAATCACTTTATTTTGAAAGTGTAATTGGTTTCTTCTTCTGCTGCTGATAAAGCTGCATCTGTCTCCTGAGAGTCTGTAGTTAAACACCTGCCTTGCTTTTCATCTGCTGCGTCAACTGCCGCTGCCTGGCGCCTGCCCTCCCTGTGGAGGTTGTTGCCTTGGAAACGTTCCCACAGGCCCAGCGCCATTGTGCCGTCCCAGGACCTTGTTTACCGCCTGCCGGACCGCAGGGAGGCTCGATAAAGGCGGCGCTGTGCCCGAGGCGTTCTCTGTGAAGCGCAGCTCCTGCTGTCTGCGGCGGGGGTTGAGGTGGGAGGACGGTGGGAGCAGGGGGGGAGTCGAGGAGGAGGAGGGATGCGGTGGGGAGCTCCCCTCACCTGGCTCTGTGGTTGTTTTTCGTAGGTATTACTGCTCTCCTGCCTCAGACACTCACAGGAAGTTTGGTGAATCTCGTGGCGTTGTCATGGTGTCTGAAAACTCCTGCGGCGCTCAGTGGCGCCCCCTGGCTGCTTAGTTTTACTTCCTGCTCTGCTGAAGATCCACAGCTCTGCTTCCACAGACACAAACCTACTGTTAATTTCGGTCTGTTTTCATTTTCCCTCCGCTCTTCCAGATCTCGTGGGCTCCCAAAGCTGAAGGAGTCGAGCTCCCATGAGTCTTTGCTGAGCCCGGGCAGTGCCGTGGAGGCTCTGGACCTGAGCATGGAGGAGGATGTGTTCATCAAACCTCTGCACAGCAGCATTCTGGGACAGGAGTTCTGCTTTGAGGTGAGACCAGCTGTTTACAGACACATCAGCTGTGGACTCGTCCTGCTGCAATACTTTAACAGTAGTTCAGATGTCATGCTCTCTCTCTCTCGCTCTCTCTCTCTCTCACCTGTCAGGTGACGTACTCTGGCGGCAGCAAGTGTTTCAGCTGCACTTCAGCCTCAGAGAGAGACAAATGGATGGAAAACCTGAGGAGGACGATTCAGCCCAATAAGGTGAGACAGACAGGCTGCACAGGTGACACTCAGACTCAGGTAGTGTAGAGGAGATGTTGGTATTATTTTTATATATGTATATATATGTATATATATATATATATCTGTATATGTATATATGTATATATCTATAAGAGCAAACTAAACAGTTGAATTTGCAGCAGAAATGTTTGTTCAGTCTGTTTGTCTCTAGATGAATCGGAGTGATTCTGACGGGATCTGTCGTTCACAGCTGATCAGCTCCTCTTAGTTAATCCAGATCTTAATGTTTTTTAATTTGTTAATTGAGGGTGTTTGCGTCTCCAGGACAACTGTCGCCGGGCGGAGAACCTGCTACGACTGTGGATCATCGAAGCCAAAGACCTGCCGCCCAAGAAGAAGTATTTCTGCGAGCTGTGTCTGGACGACGTCCTGTACGCCCGGACCACCAGCAAGACCCGGCACGACAGCCTGTTCTGGGGCGAGTACTTCGACTTCTCCAGCCTGCCGGCCGTGCACAGCGTCACCGTGCACATCTACCGCGACGTGGACAAGAAGAAGAAGAAGGACAAGAACAACTACGTGGGCCTGGTCAACATCCCTGTGTCGGGCGTGACGGGCCGGCAGTTCGTGGAGAAATGGTACCCGGTCAGCACACCCACCACCAGCAAGGCCAAAGGAGGCGGGCCGTCGATCCGCATCAAGTCCCGCTTCCAGACCATCTCCATCCTGCCCATGGAGCAGTACAAGGAGTTCGCCGAGTTCATCACCAACAACTACACCATGCTGTGCTCGGTGCTGGAGCCCGTCATCAGCGTCAAGAACAAGGAGGAGATGGCCTGCGCCCTGGTCCACATCCTGCAGAGCACCGGCCGGGCCAAGGTCAGAGGACACTGTCTGTACAGCCTGCAGCCAGAGGAGCTAGCTTAGCTTAGCATAACTACTGCTAGACAGCAGGAGGTCAGAACAGCTGTCACTACATTTGTCAGGTTAATGTAAATGATGTCAGATGTCACGACAATACTATACTAAAATAAAATATAATATTTTATTATTTAAATTAAATGATTCAATCAAATCAAATAAAAGAAAAAAATATATATATTAATTTAATTTAATTTAATAAAATTAAATAAAATTATATCAAATTAAATTAAAAATAAAATATTTTATTAAATTAAATAAGTTCAAATCAAATAAAAAAATTATATTTGCTTCATAAATTTTAAATAATAAAATAAAATTTGATAAAATGAATCAATTTAATAGATAATAATTAGATTAAAAACAATCCAATAGAATCATTAGATCTTCAAGAATAAATCCTGTTTCACTGTAACGATTATTAAAGTAATGAAGTAACATATGAATAATTTAGTTTTTAGGACTAAACATGTCTGTGTTGAATAAAAAGTGAAGATTTGAGTCCACCTGTTCATCATGTCCCCCTCCTCCTCTTTCTCCGGTCCAGGACTTCCTGACAGACCTGGTGATGTCAGAGGTGGATCGCTGCGCCGACCACGACGTCCTGATCTTCAGGGAGAACACGTTGGCCACCAAGGCCATCGAGGAATATCTGAAGCTGGTGGGACAGAAGTACCTGCAC
Source organism: Seriola aureovittata (assembly GCF_021018895.1). NCBI lineage: Eukaryota > Metazoa > Chordata > Actinopteri > Carangiformes > Carangidae > Seriola > Seriola aureovittata. The sequence goes on along the minus strand of NC_079375.1, from coordinate 26,502,426 downwards.
GACGCGCTCGGTGAGTCTCACACACACACACACACACACACACACACACACACACCTGGTCAACTTGGTGTCCGACAGCTTAGCTCTAAATACTACAGTACCCATGAGCCTCATCTGCTGTTGCTGTGGAGAAGAAGCCAGCCAGTGTGATTTAAACAGCTGGATGTTTTATCAGGTTCCTGCAAAGTGTAATAAGCTCTGTGATTGGCTGAAATGCACTCTGGGAGTCGTAGTTGACTTCTCTCCTTCACAGCATCTTGTAGCTTTTGACTTTTATCTGCACCTCCTGTTAACAGTCTAACAAGCAATCCTGCACACCAAAATAAAATAAAATGAAATTAATTAATTGAAATGGAACAAATAACATGAAATGAAATGAAATGAAATGAAATGAAATAAAATAAGTTGTGGGGACGATGTGTAGACAGAGGTAACAGCTCCATCCAGAATTAGACCAAAGGTTTTTTTTCATTTTTATGGACCTGGTGCTAAAATTAGATCACATGATCATCTTCACTCTGCTGCATCATCTTCATCGTCCTCCTGACAATATTTCCGAGCTGCATTCAAAGAGAGGAGACTCTTAAAATAGTTGAGAGTCTGTGGTGAAGACGCCCAGGAGACCTGCTGTCATTAAAAGCAACAGTCATCACGTCAGTCAAGAGTTTATTTATAGCTCCATATAGAGGTGACATCAGTCCTCTTCAGAGGCTTTTATTTTGACAGGGAGTTATTTTGGTCCGTGCTCAGCCGACTGTTGACATGTTCTCCTCTCTGTGAGTCATCAGCCAAGGGTCAGTGTTTAAAGCCTAATGATGCGTGAGAATATAAAAAACACGGTTTCTCTGCTGACAGTGAACGCATCGCTCACGAGACAGCAGGAAGTCAGAACAACTGTAACTAGATCAGGTGTGTTAATGATGCTCACAGGTGATTAAACTCACTGACGTCTGTTTGTCTGAACTAAACCAATAATTTGATTCACTCTTCACCACAACTGGAACAACCTGAGAAGACCAAGACGTGTGTTGAAAGCTCTGGAAATAGTACCAGCTTTTTCTGGAGACCTTTATTTTGTTGTTTCCAGGTTTTTCTACCTAAACATGCAAATTAAATTAGATTTAATAATGTTAAATTCAATTCAATTAAAGAAGAAAAAATTTAATTCAATGAAATAAAACAAAATTAAATTGAACTGAACTGAATAAAATAAAATAATTAAATTAAATAACATAAAATTCAGTAAAATAAAATAGAATAGAATTTAATTAAACCAAATGAAATAAAAGATGACCCACTAGAATCACTGATCTTCTAGACAGAATAAATCTTCTGTTTGACTGTAACAGTCATTAAAGTGATGAAGTAATAAGTAATAAACACATCACTTACACGATTTATGGTGGATAATTATTGTTTATGTTAAAGTGATGAAGTGAATTCTGCTGGTTTATGTTGTTGAAAAGTTTTAAATCAGGTGAAGAACAAACGACCTTTAATGAGCAGCTGCTGGATCTGAGTTCATTAAACTGGAAGAAAGTCTGTGACCAGTCTGTCTCTACCTGTCTCTCTCTCTCTGCCTGTCTCTCTCTCTCAGGTGAGTTCATCAAAGCTCTGTATGAGTCGGATGAGAACTGTGAGGTTGATCCCAGTCGATGCTCGAGCGGCGATCTGTCCGAACATCAGAGTAACCTAAAGATGTGCTGCGAGCTGGCGTTCTGCAAGATCATCAACTCCTACTGGTACACACACACACACACACACACACACACACACACACACACAGCTTTAGAAGTCAGTGAGTGTGACACTTGACCCCGCCCCTCCTCTCTCTGTCACTTCCTGTCTCAGCGTGTTTCCCCGGGAGCTGAAGGAAGTGTTTGCGTCGTGGAAGCAGCAGTGCGTCGCTCGCGGCCACCAGCAGGACATCAGCAAGCGTCTGATCAGTGCCTCGCTCTTCCTGCGCTTCCTGTGCCCCGCCATCATGTCACCGTCGCTCTTCAACCTGATGCAGGAATACCCCGACGACCGCACGTCCCGCACCCTCACGCTCATCGCCAAGGTCATCCAGAACCTCGCCAACTTCACCAAGTGAGTACCTGCAGGTCCACGGCGGCCACGCGCTCTGTGGTCAGACATGAGCGCAGACTGGAGGGGTTGTCATGGTGACTGTCTGAGTCCAGGTGTGAGCGAAACCTTCAGGGTCCTAGGTCAAGTTGTGGTCTTAACTTTTGTGGTACCAGGCCGGTTCAGACCGGTTCAGGTGGGCTTCTGGGTTCAAGCTCCATTTTTTGGCCCAACAGAATATTTAATCCAATCTGAAATATGGTGAGGTTGCCATGGCAACACAGTTCCCAGTCAGGCAAATCTCATGTCGGTCTTAATCCTCCTCAGAGGTTTTATGACACTGAGTCCACTCTGTCTCCTCTGCAGGTTCGGAAACAAAGAGGAGTACATGGCCTTCATGAACGACTTCCTGGAGCACGAGTGGGCGGGGATGATGCGTTTCCTGTCGGAGATCTCCAACCAGGAGACTCTGTCCAACACGCCGGGCTTCGAGGGTTACATCGACCTCGGCCGCGAGCTGTCTGTCCTGCACGCTCTGCTGTGGGAGGTCGTCTCCCAGCTCGACAAGGTGTGTGTGTGTGTGTGTGTGTGTGTGTGTGTGTGTGTGTGTGTTGTGTGTGTGTGTGTGTGTGTGTGCGTGTGCGTGTGCGTGTGCGTGTGCGTGCGCACAGTGGTGATAATTTACTCACACAGGTTGCATTAATGTCTTAAAGAGACTCTGATCTGCAGCAGTGCATCTGTTGGAGGGAGATTAGTCTCACTGATGACAGACGCCTGAAATTCCACATCAATGCACCAGCACTTAAATGCATCGTGCATCTGTGGATCAGTCGACCTGATCTGTGCACACACGTCTAACATTTCTGTGAAGATTTTCAGTCCCTAATATGAGGGAAATGCACATAAATAATACTGATATATTTATTCAAGTTTCAAATATGTAAAATTAGTTCAGATGGTTTGTTGTTGTTTGTTTCCATAAACTAAACTGAGTCTCTTCTCAGATACAAAGTAGAAATTATGATGAGATTTAAAATGTAGATAAACGTATTCATGTGTATGAGAGGTTAGGTAACTCATACAATACTATAATATATTAATAATCACTTCATTTATACAGAACCCTTTAAAACAGAGTTCACAAAGTGTTTGACAATTGAAGCTTAAGCAATAATAATAATAATGATTTTTTATTTATAAAACACTCGACAAAGAACAAAAAATAAAATCGATGAAATCAATAGATTTCAAAGAGAAGAAAAACAGGTGTATAAAAACTAATACAGAGGAATTTTAAGAGAAATAAAAGAACTCAAAGGAAAGTGAAACCAGGAAAAGCTTTCAGATAAAAGGTAACCGACTCAGACGACCTGATTTCTGTCACCTTTAGTTTTTATGCGGCGAGAGACTCAGGAAGTAAAACAACAGGAAGTTCAAACTAAACATGGACAGAAATACATAAAGTTAAAGCGGGAAGACAAAAGATATACTTCAGTGTAAATATACTTCAGTATAAATATACTTCAGTATAAATATACTTCAGTATAAATATACTTCAGTGTTAATATACTTCAGTGTAAATATACTTCAGTGTAAATATACTTCAGTGTAAATATACTTCAGTGTAAATATACTTCAGCGTAAATATACTTCAGTGTAAATATACTTCAGTATAAGTATACTTCAGTATAAATATACTTCAGTGTAAATATACTTCAGTGTAAATATACTTCAGTGTAAATATACTTCAGTGTAAATATACTTCAGTGTAAATATACTTCAGTGTAAATATACTTCAGTGTAAATATACTTCAGTGTAAATATACTTCAGTATAAATATACTTCAGTGTAAATATACTTCAGTGTAAATATACTTCAGTGTAAATATACTTCAGTGTAAATATACTTCAGTGTAAATATACTTCAGCGTAAATATACTTCAGTGTAAATATACTTCAGTGTAAATATACTTCAGTGTAAATATACTTCAGTGTAAATATACTTCAGTGTAAATATACTTCAGTGTAAATATACTTCAGTGTAAATATACTTCAGTGTAAATAAGGCCAGTTGGAGAGAGGAGATACAGGATAAAAAACTGAATCACATCATAACAAACGTTCATCGTCTGCATAGAACCGTAGACTGTGTGTAAACACTGGCAGCTTTAAAGGTGTGAAGTTTATATCAGCACACAGAAACTCTGTGTTACTATGGAGACGGTGTAACCCCGCCCCCACGCGGATTACACCTGGCAGCTCGTTTAGACCGTTAAAATAACAGCTGTTTCTACTGTTCTTCCTGTTCTGCTGATATCACAACTACGTGAGGTCAGAGGTCAGAGTCGGTCGGTCACGTCTGGTTTCCTGCTGATGTCATGTTGAGTCGATGCTGAATGTGTTTGATTATTGATCGGTGTGATGTGAATATTCCATGATGTAACATGAATGAACATCAGGAGCAGAGGTCACTTCAGGTCATTTAACCATTTAACCACATTAACACCTCACAGCATGGCCTGAACTCTCCCAGCCAACCCCCCTCACCCTCCCGCCTGGACGCCCCTCCCCCCTCACCTGTGGCTGTGCTGTGTCTCACCTGTCTCACCTGTCTCAGCATGGCTCTGCTGTGTTTGACTGTGGTTCTGTTCAGTAGAAGCATGTTGTTCTAGTTGGTTTGATTTTTGTTTCCATTAAGTTTCCCTCATGTTTTTGCCTCCTCTCTTCCCCCCCCTCCTCCCCCCTCCTCGTTCTTCTCCCCCCTCCCCCCTCTGTTCACTCCCTGTCTGGCCGACTCTCTCGCCACCATGTTGGTTTTGTTCTCCCACTGCCACCACTGCATCCTGGTGCTTCCATTCAAACCACATACACACACACACACACACACACACACACACACACACACACACACACACACTCACACACACACACACACACACACACACACACACACACACACACACACACACGCGACAACCCCAGGGTGAAAATTCCTTCCTGCAGGCCACTGTAGCGAAGCTGGGCCCGCTGCCGAGGATTCTGGGAGACATCTCTCGCTCTCTGGCCGCTCCGACGCCGGTGCAGCAGCAGCTGCGACGCTTCCAGGACCACAGCTCCGCCCACAACATCAGCGGCAGCTTGTCGTCAGGGTTACAGCGAATCTTTGAGGACCCCGTGGACAGGTAACCGATCAGCTGATTTGTTTCCTCCTGGTTTTATTTCAGTAATGTTCAGACCGTCAGTCACATGTTGACCTGCAGCCAATCAGACTGAGCGCTTGACTCCCGTGTGCGTGTCCCTCCCTGCAGCCACTGTGAGGTTCGCAGCCTGCAGTCTCCAGGTGGCGACCGGATGGAGGGTTATGTTCGGGGTCAGCGCCCCCTGCTGGCGCAGCAGCATCCGTCCGTCCACAGCAGCTTCTCGGATCAGGAGGAGCGAGACAACCTGCTGCCCAACGGCCGCAGCATCTCTCTGGTCGACCTGCAGGACGCCCAGAGCCTGCACGGCCCCGCCGCGCCCCCGCCGCACCACGAGGCCCCGCCCCGCCTCAGCAGGGTGGGCTCCCAGGCCTCCATCGGACAAGGCCCGCCCCCGCTCAACTACCCCCACTCCAACCCCCTGACCCCCCAGCCGCACCAGATGAAAGCCCCGCCCAGAGACGGTCAGCCGCAGAGCGCTCCGCAGGTGCGGCGGCCGCTGCACCCCTCCCTCAGCCAGCAGCGCAGCCTGCAGCCGCTGTCCTTCCAGAACCCCGTCTACCACCTGAGTAACCCCACCCACAGCCTGTCCACACGCTCCGCCCACTCGCTGCGGCAGGACTCCAGCTCGGAGAACCTGAGCACCGAGAGCTCGCACAACAGCCACAGCAACTCCGACGACTACGGCAGCCAGGTGGGGGTCAAAGGTCGAGTGGCGTCCAACAGCAGCCTGGACGAGCTGGGCAGCAGGCGGAGCACGCAGAGCGAGGAGTGTTCCACGCCGCGCCGCAACGTGCCTCCCGACCTCCCGCCCGGGGTCGCCACAGCGGTCGCCATCCCCCGTCAGAGCACGACGGCGGGCACGGCCCACATCGTCAAGGTGGAGCAGCAGAGCAGGGGAGGGGCCGGGGCCAGGGCGCCGCGCTCACTTCCGCACAGCGCCTCACTACGCAGCAGCAGCAGCGCCAACACTGAGCCGACGCCCACCTCCGGCCACATGAACCGCCAGCAGTCCACCTGCTCTGTGGAGAACATGGCTCCGCCCCCGAGGAGTGCCACCAAACAGCCACAGCAGGTAAGGCTGAAAGACACCTGGACAGGAAGTCAGATGTGGGTTAGCTAGTTATCTGCTAAAAACACCTGACACAGGTCGTGGGCGGGGCTTTGATCCGCTGCTCAGGTGTTAAATAATATAATGAAACCATGTGACTGGTTGGCGTTCAGGTGGCGTCTCCGGTTGAGGCGGTGGCGTTGTCTCCGGTGGAGAGGACGGCGGCCTGGGTCCTCAACAACGGCCAGTACGAGGAGAAGGAGGAGGAGGGGGGAGGAGACAGGAGCAGAGAGGAGGGCAGGAACACTGAGAAGGTAACGGTCCACACACACCTGGACACGTAACACAGGTCACATGGTGTTATTGATTAATTGATCATATTTATTTAATGATTAAATACTCTGAGGTTTAAACTTTGTCATGACGAATACACACGACCAGGTCGCCAACAACAAATCTAATCTACACGTCGCGGCACGAACATCCTCGTAGCTGCGAGCGAATCACAGGTGTGCTGATGTCATCACGACCTCACTGTGATATTGTTTTATACAACAGTTCTACCAGTGACATATTAGTTCAATAAACAACAGATTATTTGTTTGTTTATTTCATCAAACAACTGGACTGTTGCTAAGCAACATAAACATGTTCCCGACCTGCACAGTGACACCAGCTGCTGCCTCGTCTCCTCGTTCCCTCAGGTGTTTCTGAAGGATCCACCTTCTTCCTTCATCCTCTCCTGACGACATCGTTTCATTCAAACCTTCTTTCTGAAATATTTTCATCTGTTTGTTACAGTCTGAGATCGATAACGTCGTTAATGTGACGCTGATTAGCGGTTGATAGATCAGCTGTGAGGAGGAGGGATACGTGGAGGGAACAGCACAGTAACTCTACTTCTCACAAGGGAGACCTGAGGACAGGAAAATAAAATAACACATTTTCAGTGATTGAAATTTACACAGAAATATATTGACACAAACAAAGTGGATCAGAGTGTAATTAAATGCTTTTAAATATACATGAAGATGGTCGCCCAGGTGACGATGAGGCGACGACTCAAACCTAAACTCAAAGACTCAAACGCTCCTAAAACTTAGAAACGAGAATAAATAAAACAGTTACACCCCAGGACCGACAGCAGGAGCCTGAAACCTGAACACCAACATGTGAATGACCCCCCCCCCCCCCCCCCCCGTTCTACCTGCAGTACGAGCTGGAGATCTCTCGGCTGAAGGAGCGTCTGCGGGTGTCGGGGCGGCGCCTGGAGGAGTACGAGCGGCGGCTGCTGGCACAGGAGCAGCAGATGCAGAAGCTGCTGCTGGAGTACAAGAACCGTCTGGAGGACAGCGAGGAGAGACTGAGGAGGCAGCAGGAGGAGAAGGACAGCCAGATGAAGAGCATCATCTGCAGGTAGGGACAAGCTCCGCCCCTCTGGGCCGCACGGGACACAGGAAGTAAACACACATTCATATAGATTCATCAGTGTTTGAAATCTGAGCAGCAGATGTTTCAGTCCAACACACCAATGCACCAGGTTTTGTGTTTTTAAATATAAATACAACATGTTTTCGATACAGGATACAGGTCACCAAAATAAAAGCCTCCAGTGATAATTTAATCTTCACAGAAGTTTATGAACTTGTAACTTTTAACTTGAAGGACTGACTAACAGGTAGACGTTTGTGTGTGCGTGTGCGTGTGTGTGTGTGTGCGTGTGTGTGTGCATGCGTGCGTGTGCGTGTGTGTGTGTGTGTGCAGGCTGATGGCTGTGGAGGAGGAGCTGAAGCGGGACCACGCAGAGATGCAGGCGGTGATAGAAGCCAAACAGAAAATCATCGACGCTCAGGTAAAGACAGACGGAAACACTGATCCCAGAGCAGCGACATAACACCTGTACCTACACCTGTACATACACCTGTACATATATCTATAAATACACCTTTACATACACCTGTACATATACCTGTAAATACACCTTTACATACACCTGTACATACACCTGTACATACACCTGTAAATACACCTGTAGCAGAGTGGAGATTCTCCCACAGAACTGCCTTTTGTCCTCTGCAGTGAGAAAATGATAATTATTAATAATCATTAAGATAAGTAGCAGGGCGCTAAGCTCCGCCCACCGCTGTCACAGGTGAAAGTTTGAAACCTTTTTTTAACGAGGTCGTCGGTGAGAACCAGCAGCCTCTCACCGTCTCTTCACTGATTTCAGGTCAGTAATGGATGTGAAATAAACCAATCAGGCAAGTAACTGTGGCCCCGCCCCCTCCTCCACCACCTCCCCACCTCCTCCCACCACGCTGTTTTTAGAAAAACAACGAGGGCTAACACACCTCACACCTGGTCAGCCAATCACAGAGCAGATTTAATGTTTAAGTGGCTCAGCAGCTGCAGAGGAAGTTACCTTTCAGAGTAAAGGATCATTTTAGCTGGTTAACATCATCTGGATCAATGAAGCCACACTAGAACAACAGTGTGTGTGTTTGACATGTCGTCCCTCATCAACACCAGGAAGTACAAATAAGTTGACATGCTAAGCTAATCCTGACTCCAGTTGAGCGCACACACAGATCTGATCTTCCAAAATGTGTAACTGTCCCTTTAAGAGCCAGTTCATCATCGCTCTGTGTTTATAAACAAACAGTTTGAGTATCAGGTGAAAACATGGCGGTCGTTAGGACCCAGAGTCTTTACAGAGGACCGGCTGCTGGTGTGTCGCTGTGTTGCGCTCTGAGCTGGTTTTTATTTCTGTTTGGCTGCTCACCCCCCCCCCCCCCCCCGCCCGCCCTCACCCCCCCTCTGCCCTCCTCTGAACCACCAGAGCTTCCTCTCTTTCAAAATAAAATGCAGTGACAGAAGGTTTAGATCAGCCTGTGAGAGCAGACGACGTCGGAGCGCTCGGCTTCACTCAGGTGTTTCTGAGCAGGTGTTTTCACGCTGACTCCAGATCAGAGTTTGACTTCCTGCTGACAACGTGCGGCACTCAGCAGCTTCAGTCTCACTCTTTCTTTTTTATTTTGTTGGTTTTTAGCTTTTTGGGCTGTTTATATTTTCGGCTGCTGCCCTCAAACTTCCTGTGGACGTTTCTCTCTGTTTTCTGCTGCCGGGTCAAAACCACCTTCAAATAATGATAAATGATGTAACATCGGTTTTAATATTTTAAAAGAAATCAAGCAGCCTTCATTATATTCGTTATATTATTTTGTAATTTGTTTTTTTTAACCCTTTAATGTTTTAAAATCTATTTATTTAATAGAATAAACCTGAATCCTTAAGTGTCTCATTAATCTGCAGCTGGAAATATTTCATATTAAGGGGAAAGTTTTGTAAACGGGGTTTGTTTTTCAAATTAAAGGCCCCGTTAATTCTTAGAAGCTTTTGCTTTGAACAATTTATAAACAAACATACCAGAGGTCTTTTTAATTAGTAGCAGTATTTTTTTCACAGTTTAAGTGGTTAATTTCCCTTTAAAAATGTCATGAATAATTAATAATTTAATTAAAAAATCAAGCCCTTTATATTAAGATAACATTACAGGGATGTTTCTACACATAAAGATCCTTAATGTATTAGAATCTATTAATTTATCCATTAAATAAAACTTAACCCTTAAAACCTTTAATTTAATTAATAAGCAGCATTAATTAGTGTCACAGTTTTAATGTAAACCAAAACCCCTTAACTTAAATCCATTATCATTAATGACATAATTAATTAATAATCTACAGTAATTACATTGTAAATTAAAGGACAAGTGATTTTCATTTTAATCAATGTAATTTTTACCCCTTAAAACCCTTGAGTTTTTCAAATTAAAAGCCAAATTAAGGACATGTGACTACCACATGCACTGATTTAGATCAATGTGTTTTCTGGGGTCAATCAGGGATTAATTAAGGGATTATATTTTCATTGATCACATTAGACTGATAACGTGGTTTTAACCCGGCGGTCAGATCGTCCCAAACCCTCCTTCTTCTCATACCTGTCAGTCTGACTTCCTGTCCCGCCCCCCTCTTGTCTCTATCCAATTAGGAGAAGCGGATCGGTTCCCTGGACGCGGCGAACTCGCGGCTGATGGCGGCGCTGACGCAGGTGAAGGAGCGTTACAGCGCGCCCAACCTCTGCAACGGCCTGTCGCCCAGCAACCCCACCAAACTGTCCATCACTGAGAACGGAGAGTTCAAGAACAGCAGCTGCTGATTGGTCGACCAGCACACCAAGGTGGTGCTGGTGGTGCGGGTCTAAAGCCTCCGACTCCGCCCACCTCGCCTCCATCAACTGCAGCTCTGCGGACGATCGATCAGAGAGAAAATACAAAATCTATAAATCTATAAATATGAGTGTAAATACTGAAGGTTTGATCTGTTCAGTGTACAGTGTGTGTGTGTGTGTGTGTGTGTGTGTGTGTGTGTGTGTGTGTGTGTGTGTGTGTGTGTGTGTGTAGCATCACAGAAGCACAGTGAGGAAGAAACAAACCAAAACAGAAACTAAAACGCACTCGAGTTTTTCTAACTGACTTTTTTATGGTTTTTATTTGTTTCTGTCGTCGAGGCCGAAGCTGAAGTTTCCTTTCTTCATTTTTAGACTGAAGCCTTTAATTGTTTTTTTTTTTTACCTGACGAGTTGTTTTGGGTTTTAATTTATTCCTCCATGCCCTCGTCCTGTTGCTGATCTACTGAACAGACACCTGTATGATCAGGGTCAAAGGTCACACCTGTCTGCTGTCCCATGTTGAGAATAAAATCTGCTTGAAAGTCTAAAGTCTGTCGTCTCCATGGAAACTGATTCACTGTTTACTTTTGACTTCTAAAGAAAAGGAGATTTAAAGGTTTTTGGGAACAAAGTTTTGAGCTTGGTGAATTTATTTTCATTTTCTGTTCCTTCACTATATTGACATGACAGCTGGAGTTCCCAGATAATTCATTTATATGTCAAGTTTATCTTTGTTAGTAAAATCAATTTAAAGATATAATCTAAACCAACTGTTTATAAACTAGTTCAAACAGTAAGAAGCTGCTGAAGCATCGATGACTCGGGATCAATGATCTGATAATAGAATTATTATATTTTCAGTCACAGGAGGAACGTTTACTTTTCATGAATTAATTGGATCTTCGGATGATACTATTTTTAATCTGGTATTTCTACTTTTACTAAATAAAATTTGAAACTGAAGGACATTTTCAGTTTGATTATTAGTTTTTATCAAGTTTTCAATCAATAAGTCTCAACAACAACAACGTGTGTCCGATGATCCTGGGAGGTGACGTAGTCTCTGCGCTGGAACGATCAGCCAGTTAATCAATTGTCTAATTAATGGCAGATATATCCATTTTTTGTATTAGAATCTATTCATTTATTCGTTCATTAGAAGAATAAATCTAATCCTTTAAAATGTCATGAGTGATTTAATAACTTTAATAACTTCATAACTTTTAATAACTAATTAAGTCGTTTATATTAAAATGACATTTCCCTTAAATTGTGGAAATAATCCCCTTAAAGTTTTCAAAATTAAGGTATTTTTAAAGGGCTTGGTTTTTCAAATTAAGGACGTGACTACCAAATGTACTGATTTAGATTAAGGTGTTTTCTGTGGTAAATTAGGGATTAATTAAGGGATGATATTTTCATTTATCACATTAGACTGATAACATGGTTTTAACCTGGTCGTGGTTTGTGCTGGAAATCTGAAAATGAAGAGTTGACAAATGATCAAGTTGTCTTTGCCAAGGATCAGCGTACAGTCACAGAGTGCCAGATTATTATCTGATGACAAATCTGCCAGTAATTAGATAATTGATTAATTGGATCATAATTTTTACTGTTACTGCTTGTCTTTTCTGGTTCATAACAAGTTTTAACTTCAGAATAAGAATCAGTTTAATTTGCTGTTGGTGAAATGTGATTTACTGAAGGTTTGAATATTTCCACTCTTTACTTCCATCAGTGCGACATTTAACAATATTGTACTTTTTATTCCACTACACGAATCTGACAGCTTCAGTTTTCAGGTTCAGGTTTTGATGAGTCTGAATAATATGATGGATTGTCATACATCAAGCTACAGGCACAAACTACAAGTAACTCACTTTACAATAGATTTTAAGGGGATAATTGGTATTAGTATTTTTAATGGATTATGATAAGAATCATTTAAAACATTATTATTTTAACACCTTAAACTAAACATGTCAAATCATTGAATTAAATTAATTAAATCATGTTCCTCTTGAATCTGAAAGACTTTTCATTTATTAACAAATTAAAAATCCCGTTTTAGATCAGGGTAAATTAAGTATATACATAATTAATTAAGTGCATTTCAGTTGATTGTTTTGGGTTTTTTAATGTTATCAAAAATTATTGGTGGTGGTTTTTATTTTGAAGGGCAGCATCGGAAGCGTGTCTCTGATTTGACACGGCAGGTGAGTGGGACACTGATACGCTTTATTGTGCTGTTGTTGGTATTTTTCGGTGACTTTCTCGTTGCCAATCAGGTGTGAGGTGACGTCACCATGGTGCTCAGGTATCTTGTCTCGGTTCTGCTGAACAAGACCCAGGTGGTAGAGAAACTGTCCGAGTCTCTCCCGGTCCGCAGCGCGGCGCGGCTCACCGCCCAGGCCGTGCTCAGGGCTCAGCAGGCCGGCAGAGACGCCACAGGGCGGGCGCTGCGGTCCCGGACGCTCCGGCAGATCCGACAGGAGGCCGCGGAGGCACCGAGTGGAGGAGTGGGGGAGCTGAGCGGGAAAGCCCGGAGGATCCGAGACTCCCTGCTGGAGGACGTGAGGGAAGGGGTTCAAGACGCGTCCCGACAGATAAAACACAGGAAGAAAAAATGACCCAACTCACGTCACATCCGCCAGACTTTCAAAATTAAAGCCTTATTGATGGACAAAATGTAAAGCGATTCCAGTTTAAATAAAAAACTCAAATTATTTGGTTGGTTGTAAATAAAAAAGAAATTAAGTGTGTCTTCTGTATTAATTACACCACATTCAAGGTTTTTTATGCATTACTATACTTGGATATTTTTACATGACTTTTAATACCTTATCATACACTGATATTTTATACTTTATTATTATACTATGATATTTTTATATGTTACTATAGTATGACCTTTTTTTCCCTTACTATACTGTGACATGTTTATGATTTACTCAACCTTGTCACATTATTTGACTTACTACACTAAGATATTTTACCCATACTCCTTGTCTATCCACCTAGATGATGTAGTGGTTAGTAATGATGCCTCACGGCCAGAAGCGTGTGGGTTCAAAACTGCCTTCAGGCCAGCCAGGACTTCCTCGCTTGTGTGGATTTCTTCCAGTTCTACCTTCCTCCCACAATCGATAGATTTGATTAAATGTTCAATTACCCTGTAGTTATTTATGTGTGTGAGCCATATGATGTGCACTTGTCCGGATCTGCCCCTTGAATTAGCTCCAGTGACAATAAAAGTATTAATTGTATGTGTAATAAAATATCCATTCATTAGCAATTAACTTTTGATTTTAAGACATTTTCATACCTTATTATACTATAATGTTTTTATGATGTTTTTATGCTTATCATACTATGACTTTTTATGGCGTTTTTTTTTTTGCCTTAGTATAATATTACTTTTTATGCCTTATGATACTATGATGTTTTGTGGCATTTTTTTTGCCTTACTATACTATGACTTTTTTTGTATTACTATAATATGACTTTTTATGCCTTACTATACTGTGATGTTTTTTGTCTTTTTTTTTTGCCTTACTGTACTATGACTTTTTTATACCTTATTATACTATGACATTTTTTGCCTTACTATACTATCACTTTTTGGACCTTACTATACTGTGACTTTTTTTGCCTTGCTATATTAGGACGTTTTTTGGCTTTTTTTTTTGCCTTACTATACTATGACGTTTTTTGTCATTTTTCTTGCCTTACTATACTGTGACTTTTTATGCCTTACTATACTATGACGTTTTTTGGCTTTTTTTTTGCCTTACTATACTATGACGTTTTTTGCCTTACTATACTATGACGTTTTTTGGCTTTTTTTTGCCTTACTATACTATGACGTTTTTGGGCATTTTTTTGCCTTACTATACTGTGACTTTTTATGCCTTACTATATTAGGACGTTTTTTGGCTTTTTTTTGCCTAACTATACTGTGACGTTTTTTCTCATTTTTTTTGCCTTACTATACTATGACTTTTTTTGCCTTACTATACTATGACTTTTTATGCCTTACTATACTATGAGGTTTTTTCTCATTTTTTTTGACTTACTATACTATGACTTTTTTTGCCTTACTATACTATGACTTTTTATCCCTTACTATACTGTGACGTTTTTTGGCGTTTTTTTTGCCTTACTATACTATGACGTTTTTTGACATTTTTTTTGCCTTAGTATACTGTGACGTATTTTGGCGTTTTTTTGCCTTACTATATTATGACGTTTTATGCCTTACTATACTATGACTTTTTTTGCCTTACTATACTATGACTTTTTATGCCTTACTATACTGGGACGTTTTTTGTCATTTTTTTTGCCTTACTATACTATGACTTTTTATGCCTTACTATACTATGACTTTTTATGCCTTACTATACTATGACTTTTTTTGCCTTACTATACTATGACTTTTTATGCCTTACTATACTGGGACGTTTTTTGTCATTTTTTTTGCCTTACTATACTATGACTTTTTTTGCCTTACTATACTATGACTTTTTATGCCTTACTATACTATGACTTTTTATGTCTTACTATACTGTGACGTTTTTTCTCATTTTTTTTGCCTTACTATACTATGACTTTTTTTGCCTTACTATACTATGACTTTTTTTGTCATTTTTTTTACCTTACTGTACTAAGATTTTTTTGCCTTACTATACTATGACTTTTTATGCCTTACTATACTATGAGGTTTTTTCTCTTTTTTTTTGACTTACTATACTATGACTTTTTTTGCCTTATTATACTATGACTTTTTATGCCTTACTATACTGTGACGTATTTTGGCGTTTTTTTGCCTTACTATAATATGACTTTTTTTTACCTTACTATACTATGACTTTTTATGCCTTACTATACTGTGACGTTTTTTGTCTTTTTTTTTGCCTTACTATACTATGACTTTTTATGACTTAATATACTGTGACGTTTTTTGTCTTTTTTTTTGCCTTACTATACTATGACTTTTTTTGCCTTACTATACTATGACGTTTTTTGGCTTTTTTTGCCTTACTATACTATGACTTTTTTTGCCTTACTATACCATGACTTTTATGCCTTACTATACTGTGACGTTTTTTGGCGTTTTTATGCCTTACTATAGGATGACATTTTTTGTCATTTTTTTTACCTTACTGTACTAAGATTTTTTTGCCTTACTATACTATGACTTTTTATGCCTTACTATACTATGACGTTTTTTCTCATTTTTTTTGCCTTACTATACTATGACTTTTTTTGCCTTACTATACTATGACTTTTTTTTGTCTTACTATACTATGAGGTTTTTTCTCATTTTTTTTGACTTACTATACTATGACTTTTTTTGCCTTACTATACTATGACTTTTTATGCCTTACTATACTGTGATGTTTTTTGCCGTTTTTTTGCCTTAATATACTATGACGTTTTTTGTCTTTTTTTTTTGCCTTACTATACTGTGACGTATTTTGGCGTTTTTTTGCCTTACTATAATATGACTTTTTTTTACCTTACTATACTATGACTTTTTATGCCTTACTATACTGTGACGTTTTTTGGCGTTTTTTTTGCCTTACTATACTATGACGTTTTTTGACATTTTTTTTGCCTTAGTATACTGTGACGTATTTTGGCGTTTTTTTGCCTTACTATAATATGACTTTTTTTTACCTTACTATACTATGACTTTTTATGCCTTACTATACTGTGACGTATTTTGGCGTTTTTTTGCCTTACTATGTTATGACGTTTTATGCCTTACTATACTATGACTTTTTATGCCCTACTATACTGTGACGTTTTTTGGCATTTTTTTGCCTTACTATACTATGACGTTTTATGTCTTACTATACTGGGACGTTTTTTTGTCATTTTTTTTGCCTTACTATACTATGACTTTTTTTGCCTTACTATACTATGACTTTTTATGTCTTACTATACTATGACTTTTTTTTACCTTACTATACTATGACTTTTTATGCCTTACTATACTGTGACGTTTTTTGGCGTTTTTTTTGCCTTACTATACTATGACGTTTTTTGACATTTTTTTTTGCCTTAGTATACTGTGACGTATTTTGGCGTTTTTTTGCCTTACTATGTTATGACGTTTTATGCCTTACTATACTATGACTTTTTATGCCTTACTATACTGGGACGTTTTTTGTCATTTTTTTTGCCTTACTATACTATGACTTTTTTTGCCTTGCTATACTATGACTTTTTATGCCTTACTATACTATGACTTTTTATGTCTTACTATACTGTGACGTTTTTTCTCATTTTTTTTGCCTTACTATACTATGACTTTTTTTGCCTTACTATACTATGACTTTTTTTGTCATTTTTTTTACCTTACTGTACTAAGATTTTTTTGCCTTACTATACTATGACTTTTTTTTTTTTGCCTTACTATACTATGACTTTTTTTGTCTTACTATACTATGAGGTTTTTTCTCTTTTTTTTTGACTTACTATACTATGACTTTTTATGGCGTTTTTTTTTTTTGCCTTAGTATAATATTACTTTTTATGCCTTATGATACTGTGACGTTTTTTGGCATTTTTTTTGCCTTACTATACTATGACGTTTTATGTCTTACTATACTGGGACGTTTTTTGTCATTTTTTTTGCCTTACTATACTATGACTTTTTTTGCCTTACTATACTATGACTTTTTATGTCTTACTATACTATGACTTTTTTTTACCTTACTATACTATGACTTTTTATGCCTTACTATACTGTGACGTTTTTTGGCGTTTTTTTTGCCTTACTATACTATGACGTTTTTTGACATTTTTTTTGCCTTAGTATACTGTGACGTATTTTGGCGTTTTTTTGCCTTACTATGTTATGACGTTTTATGCCTTACTATACTATGACTTTTTATGCCTTACTATACTGTGACGCTTTTTGTCTTTTTTTTTGCCTTACTATACTATGACTTTTTATGACTTAATATACTGTGACGTTTTTTGGCATTTTTTTGCCTTACTATACTATGACGTTTTTTGGCTTTTTTTGCCTTATTATACTATGACTTTTTTTGCCTTACTATACTATGACTTTTTTTGCCTTACTATACTATGACGTTTTTTCTCATTTCTTTTGCCTTACTATACTATGACTTTTTTTGCCTTACTATAGGATGACATTTTTTGTCATTTTTTTTTACCTTACTGTACTAAGATTTTTTTGCCTTACTATACTATGACTTTTTATGCCTTACTATACTATGACGTTTTTTCTCATTTCTTTTGCCTTACTATACTATGACTTTTTTTGCCTTACTATACTATGACTTTTTATGCTTTACTATACTGTGACGTTTTTTTGTCTTTTTTTTTGCCTTACTATACTATGACGTTTTTTGGCTTTTTTTTGCCTTACTATACTATGACTTTTTATGCCTTACTATACTATGACTTTTTATGCCTTACTATACTATGAGGTTTTTTCTCATTTTTTTTGACTTACTATACTATGACTTTTTTTGCCTTACTGTACTATGACTTTTTTATGCCTTACTATACTATGACGTTTTTTCTCATTTTTTTTGCCTTACTATACTATGACTTTTTTTGCCTTACTATACTATGACTTTTTTTGCCTTACTATACTATGACGTTTTTTCTCATTTTTTTTGCCTTACTATACTATGACTTTTTTTGCCTTACTATACTATGACTTTTTATGACTTAATATACTGTGACGTTTTTTGGCATTTTTTTGCCTTACTATACTATGACGTTTTTTGGCTTTTTTTGCCTTACTATACTATGACTTTTTTTGCCTTACTATACTATGACTTTTTTTGCCTTACTGTACTATGACTTTTTTTGCCTTACTATAGGATGACATTTTTTGTCATTTTTTTTTACCTTACTGTACTAAGATTTTTTTGCCTTACTATACTATGACTTTTTATGCCTTACTATACTATGACTTTTTATGCCTTACTATACTATGAGGTTTTTTCTCATTTTTTTTGACTTACTATACTATGACTTTTTTTGCCTTACTATACTATGACTTTTTATGCCTTACTATACTATGACGTTTTTTCTCATTTTTTTTGCCATACTATACTATGACTTTTTTTGCCTTGCTATACTATGACTTTTTTTGCCTTACTATACTATGACGTTTTTTGGCTTTTTTTTTTGCCTTACTATACTATGACGTTTTTTACCTTACTATACTATGACTTTTTATGCCTGACTATATTATGATGTTTTTTGGCTTTTTTTTGCTTAACTATACTGTGACGTTTTTTCTCATTTTTTTTGCCTTACTATACTATGACTTTTTTTGCCTTACTATACTATGACTTTTTATGCCTTACTATACTATGAGGTTTTTTCTAATTTTTTTTGCCTTACTATACTATGACTTTTTATGCTTTACTATACTGTGACGTTTTTTGTCATTTTTTTTGCCTTACTATACTATGACTTTTTATGCCTTACTATGCTATGACTTTTTATGCCTTACTATACTATGACTTTTTATGTCTTACTATACTGGGACGTTTTTTGTCATTTTTTTGCCTTACTATACGATGACATTTTTTTCATTTTTTTTACCTTACTGTACTATGATTTTTTTACCTTACTATACTATGACTTTTTATGCCTTACTATACTATGACTTTTTTTGCCTTACTATACTATGACATTTTTAGTCATTTTTTTTACCTTACTGTACTATGATTTTTTTGCCTTACTATACTATGACTTTTTATGCCTTACTATACTATGACTTTTTATGCCTTACTATACTATGACGTTTTTTCTCATTTTTTTTGCCTTACTATACTATGACTTTTTTTGCCTTACTATACTATGACTTTTTATGACTTAATATACTGTGACGTTTTTTGGCATTTTTTTGCCTTACTATACTATGACGTTTTTTGGCTTTTTTTGCCTTACTATACTATGACTTTTTTTGCCTTACTATACTATGACTTTTTTTGCATTACTATACTATGACTTTTTTTGCCTTACTATAGGATGACATTTTTTGTCATTTTTTTTTACCTTACTGTACTAAGATTTTTTTGCCTTACTATACTATGACTTTTTATGCCTTACTATACTATGACTTTTTATGCCTTACTATACTATGAGGTTTTTTCTCATTTTTTTTGACTTACTATACTATGACTTTTTTTGCCTTACTATATTATGACTTTTTTTGCCTTACTATACTATGACGTTTTTTCTCATTTCTTTTGCCTTACTATACTATGACTTTTTTTGCCTTACTATAGGATGACATTTTTTGTCATTTTTTTTTACCTTACTGTACTAAGATTTTTTTGCCTTACTATACTATGACTTTCTATGCCTTACTATACTATGACGTTTTTTCTCATTTCTTTTGCCTTACTATACTATGACTTTTTTTGCCTTACTATACTATGACTTTTTATGCCTTACTATACTATGACGTTTTTTCTCATTTTTTTTGCCTTACTATACTATGACGTTTTTTCTCATTTCTTTTGCCTTACTATACTATGACTTTTTTTGCCTTACTATACTATGACTTTTTATGCCTTACTATACTGTGACATTTTTTTTGTCTTTTTTTTTGCCTTACTATACTATGACGTTTTTTGGCTTTTTTTTGCCTTACTATACTATGACTTTTTATGCCTTACTATACTATGACTTTTTATGCCTTACTATACTATGAGGTTTTTTCTCATTTTTTTTGACTTACTATACTATGACTTTTTTTGCCTTACTATACTATGACTTTTTATGCCTTACTATATACTATGACGTTTTTTCTCATTTTTTTTGCCATACTATACTATGACTTTTTTTGCCTTGCTATACTATGACTTTTTTTGCCTTACTATACTATGACGTTTTTTGGCTTTTTTTTGCCTTACTATACTATGACGTTTTTTGCCTTACTATACTATGACTTTTTATGCCTGACTATATTATGATGTTTTTTGGCTTTTTTTTGCTTAACTATACTGTGACGTTTTTTCTCATTTTTTTTGCCTTACTATACTATGACTTTTTTTGCCTTACTATACTATGACTTTTTATGCCTTACTATACTATGAGGTTTTTTCTAATTTTTTTTGCCTTACTATACTATGACTTTTTATGCTTTACTATACTGTGACGTTTTTTGTCATTTTTTTTGCCTTACTATACTATGACTTTTTATGCCTTACTATGCTATGACTTTTTATGCCTTACTATACTATGACTTTTTATGTCTTACTATACTGGGACGTTTTTTGTCATTTTTTTGCCTTACTATACGATGACATTTTTTTCATTTTTTTTACCTTACTGTACTATGATTTTTTTGCCTTACTATACTATGACTTTTTATGCCTTACTATACTATGACTTTTTTTGCCTTACTATACTATGACATTTTTAGTCATTTTTTTTACCTTACTGTACTATGATTTTTTTGCCTTACTATACTATGACGTTTTTTGGCTTTTTTTGCCTTACTATACTATGACTTTTTTTGCCTTACTATACTATGACTTTTTTTGCCTTACTATACTATGACTTTTTTTGCCTTACTATACTATGACTTTTTATGCCTTACTATACTATGACGTTTTTTCTCATTTTTTTTGCCTTACTATACTATGACGTTTTTTGGCTTTTTTTTGCCTTACTATACTATGACTTTTTATGCCTTACTATACTATGACTTTTTATGCCTTACTATACTATGAGGTTTTTTCTCATTTTTTTTGACTTACTATACTATGACTTTTTTTGCCTTACTATACTATGACTTTTTTTGCCTTACTATACTATGACGTTTTTTCTCATTTCTTTTGCCTTACTATACTATGACTTTTTTTGCCTTACTATAGGATGACATTTTTTGTCATTTTTTTTTACCTTACTGTACTAAGATTTTTTTGCCTTACTATACTATGACTTTCTATGCCTTACTATACTATGACGTTTTTTCTCATTTCTTTTGCCTTACTATACTATGACTTTTTTTGCCTTACTATACTATGACTTTTTATGCCTTACTATACTATGACGTTTTTTCTCATTTTTTTTGCCTTACTATACAATGACGTTTTTTCTCATTTCTTTTGCCTTACTATACTATGACTTTTTTTGCCTTACTATACTATGACTTTTTATGCTTTACTATACTGTGACGTTTTTTTGTCTTTTTTTTTGCCTTACTATACTATGACGTTTTTTGGCTTTTTTTTGCCTTACTATACTATGACTTTTTATGCCTTACTATACTATGACTTTTTATGCCTTACTATACTATGAGGTTTTTTCTCATTTTTTTTGACTTACTATACTATGACTTTTTTTGCCTTACTATACTATGACTTTTTATGCCTTACTATACTATGACGTTTTTTCTCATTTTTTTTGCCATACTATACTATGACTTTTTTTGCCTTGCTATACTATGACTTTTTTTGCCTTACTATACTATGACGTTTTTTGGCTTTTTTTTTTGCCTTACTATACTATGACGTTTTTTGCCTTACTATACTATGACTTTTTATGCCTGACTATATTATGATGTTTTTTGGCTTTTTTTTGCTTAACTATACTGTGACGTTTTTTCTCATTTTTTTTGCCTTACTATACTATGACTTTTTTTGCCTTACTATACTATGACTTTTTATGCCTTACTATACTATGAGGTTTTTTCTAATTTTTTTTGCCTTACTATACTATGACTTTTTATGCTTTACTATACTGTGACGTTTTTTGTCATTTTTTTTGCCTTACTATACTATGACTTTTTATGCCTTACTATGCTATGACTTTTTATGCCTTACTATACTATGACTTTTTATGTCTTACTATACTGGGACGTTTTTTGTCATTTTTTTGCCTTACTATACTATGACGTTTTTTGGCGTTTTTATGCCTTACTATACGATGACATTTTTTTCATTTTTTTTACCTTACTGTACTATGATTTTTTTGCCTTACTATACTATGACTTTTTATGCCTTACTATACTATGACTTTTTTTGCCTTACTATACTATGACATTTTTAGTCATTTTTTTTACCTTACTGTACTATGATTTTTTTGCCTTACTATACTATGACTTTTTATGCCTTACTATACTATGACTTTTTATGCCTCACTATACTATGACGTTTTTTCTTATTTTTTTTGCCTTACTATACTATGACTTTTTTTGCCTTACTATACTATGACTTTTTATGACTTAATATACTGTGACGTTTTTTGGCATTTTTTTGCCTTACTATACTATGACGTTTTTTGGCTTTTTTTGCCTTACTATACTATGACTTTTTTTGCCTTACTATACTATGACTTTTTTTGCCTTACTATACTATGACTTTTTTTGCCTTACTATAGGATGACATTTTTTGTCATTTTTTTTTACCTTACTGTACTAAGATTTTTTTGCCTTACTATACTATGACTTTCTATGCCTTACTATACTATGACGTTTTTTCTCATTTCTTTTGCCTTACTATACTATGACTTTTTTTGCCTTACTATACTATGACTTTTTATGCCTTACTATACTATGACGTTTTTTCTCATTTTTTTTGCCTTACTATACTATGACGTTTTTTGGCTTTTTTTTGCCTTACTATACTATGACTTTTTATGCCTTACTATACTATGACTTTTTATGCCTTACTATACTATGAGGTTTTTTCTCATTTTTTTTGACTTACTATACTATGACTTTTTTTGCCTTACTATACTATGACTTTTTATGCCTTACTATACTATGACGTTTTTTCTCATTTTTTTTGCCATACTATACTATGACTTTTTTTGCCTTGCTATACTATGACTTTTTTTGCCTTACTATACTATGATGTTTTTTGGCTTTTTTTTTTGCCTTAATATACTATGACGTTTTTTTGCCTTACTATACTATGACTTTTTATGCCTGACTATATTATGATGTTTTTTGGCTTTTTTTTGCTTAACTATACTGTGACGTTTTTTCTCATTTTTTTTGCCTTACTATACTATGACTTTTTTTGCCTTACTATACTATGACTTTTTATGCCTTACTATACTATGAGGTTTTTTCTAATTTTTTTTGCCTTACTATACTATGACTTTTTATGCTTTACTATACTGTGACGTTTTTTGGCGTTTTTTTTGCCTTACTATACTATGACGTTTTTTGACATTTTTTTTGTCTTAGTATACTGTGACGTATTTTGGCGTTTTTTTGCCTTACTATATTATGACGTTTTATGCCTTACTATACTATGACTTTTTATGTCTTACTATACTGGGACGTTTTTTGTCATTTTTTGCCTTACTATACTATGACGTTTTTTGGCGTTTTTATGCCTTACTATACGATGACATTTTTTTCATTTTTTTTACCTTACTGTACTATGATTTTTTTGCCTTACTATTCTATGACTTTTTATGCCTTACTATACTATGACTTTTTTTGCCTTACTATACTATGACACTTTTAGTCATTTTTTTTACCTTACTGTACTATGATTTTTTTGCCTTACTATACTATGACGTTTTATGCCTTACTATACTGTGATGTTTTTTGGCGTTTTTTTGCCTTAATATACTATGACGTTTTTTGTCTTTTTTTTTTGCCTTACTATACTATGACTTTTTATGCCTTGCTATACTATGATTTTTTATGTCTTACTATACTGGGAAGTTTTTTGTCATTTTTTTTGCCTTACTATACTATGACTTTTTATGCTTTATTATACCATGACTTTTTATGTCTTACTATACTGGGATGTTTTTTGTCATTTTTTTTGCCTTACTATACTATGACTTTTTATGCCTTACTATACTATGACGTTTTTTGTCATTTTTTTTGCCATACTATACTATGACTTTTTTTGCCTTACTATACTATGACGTTTTTTGGCTTTTTTTTTTGCCTTACTATACTATGACTTTTTTTGCCTTACTATACTATGACTTTTTTTGTCATTTTTTTTACCTTAATGTACTAAGATTTTTTTGCCTTACTATACTATGACTTTTTATGCCTTACTATACTATGAGGTTTTTTCTCATTTTTTTTGACTTACTATACTATGACTTTTTTTGCCTTACTATACTATGACTTTTTTTATCATTTTTTTTACTTTACTGTACTAAGATTTTTTTGCCTTACTATACTATGACTTCTTATGCCTTATTATACTATGACGTTTTTTCTCATTTCTTTTGCCTTACTATACTATGACTTTTTTTGCCTTACTATACTATAACTTTTTATGCTTTACTATACTGTGACGTTTTTTTGTATTTTTTTTGCCTTACTATACTATGACGTTTTTTGGCTTTTTTTTGCCTTACTATACTATGACTTTTTATGCCTTACTATACTATGACTTTTTATGCCTTACTATACTATGACTTTTTTTGTCATTTTTCTTACCTTAATGTACTAAGATTTTTTTGCCTTACTATACTATGACTTTTTATGCCTTACTATACAATGAAGTTTTTTTTCATTTTTTTTGCCTTACTATACTATGACTTTTTTTGCCTTACTATACTATGACTTTTTATGCCTTACTATACTGTGATGTTTTTTGTCATTTTTTTTTGCCTTACTGTATTATGATTTTTTTGCCTTACTATACTATGACTTTTTATGCCTTACTATACTGTGACGCTTTTTGGCGTTTTTATGCCTTACTATACGATGACATTTTTTCTCATTTTTTTTACCTTACTGTACTATGACTTTTTATGCCTTACTATACTATGACGTTTTTTCTCATTTTTTTTGCCTTTCTATACTATGACTTTTTTTGCCTTACTATACTATGACTTTTTTTGTCATTTTTTTTACCTTACTGTACTAAGATTTTTTTGCCTTACTATACTATGACTTTTTATGCCTTACTATACTATGACGTTTTTTCTCATTTTTTCTGCCTTACTATACTATGACTTTTTTTGCCTTACTATACTATGACTTTTTTTGTCATTTTTTTTACCTTACTGTACTAAGATTTTTTTGCCTTACTATACTATGACTTTTTATGCCTTACTATACTATGAGGTTTTTTGCCTTACTATACTATGACGTTTTTTGGCTTTTTTTTGCCTTACTATACTATGACTTTTTATGCTTTACTATACTATGACGTTTATTGGCGTTTTTATGCCTTACTATACGATGACATTTTTTCTCATTTTTTTTACCTTACTGTACTATGACTTTTTATGCCTTACTATACGATGACATTTTTTGTCATTTTTTTTACCTTACTGTACTAAGATTTTTTTGCCTTACTATACTATGACTTTTTATGCCTTACTATATTATGACGTTTTTTTCTCATTTTTTTTGCCTTACTATACTATAACTTTTTATGCTTTACTATACTGTGACGTTTTTTTGTATTTTTTTTTGCCTTACTATACTATGACGTTTTTTGGCTTTTTTTTGCCTTACTATACTATGACTTTTTATGCCTTACTATACTATGACTTTTTATGCCTTACTATACGATGACATTTTTTTTCATTTTTTTTACCTTACTGTACTAAGATTTTTTTGCCTTACTATACTATGACTTTTTATGCCTTACTATACTGTGATGTTTTTTGGCGTTTTTTTGCCTTAATATACTATGACGTTTTTTTACCTTACTATACTATGACTTTTTATGCCTTACTATACTGTGACGTTTTTTGGCGTTTTTTTTGCCTTACTATACTATGACGTTTTTTGACATTTTTTTTGCCTTAGTATACTGTGACGTATTTTGGCGTTTTTTTGCCTTACTATGTTATGACGTTTTATGCCTTACTATACTATGACTTTTTATGTCTTACTATACTGGGACGTTTTTTGTCTTTTTTTTTGCCTTACTATACTATGACTTTTTATGCTTTACTATACTGTGACGTTTTTTTGTCTTTTTTTTTGCCTTACTATACTATGACGTTTTTTGGCTTTTTTTTGCCTTACTATACTATGAAGTTTTTTTTCATTTTTTTTGACTTACTATACTGTGACTTTTTTTGCCTTACTATACTATGACTTTTTATGCCTTACTATACTGTGATGTTTTTTGGCGTTTTTTTGCCTTAATATACGATGACGTTTTTTGTCTTTTTTTTTTGCCTTACTATACTGTGACGTATTTTGGCGTATTTTTGCCTTACTATAATATGACTTTTTTTTACCTTACTATACTATGACTTTTTATGCCTTACTATACTGTGACGTTTTTTGGCGTTTTTTTTGCCTTACTATACTATGACTTTTTTTGACATTTTTTTTGCCTTAGTATACTGTGACGTATTTTGGCGTTTTTTTGCCTTACTATATTATGACGTTTTATGCCTTACTATACTATGACTTTTTATGTCTTACTATACTGGGACGTTTTTTGTCATTTTTTTTGCCTTACTATACTATGACTTTATATGCCTTGCTATACTATGACTTTTTATGCCTTACTATACTATGACTTTTTATGCCTTACTATACTATGACTTTTTATGTCTTACTTTACTGGGACGTTTTTTGTCATTTTTTTTGCCTTACTATACTATGACTTTTTACGCCTTACTATACTATGACTTTTCATGTCTTACTATACGATGACATTTTTTTCATTTTTTTTACCTTACTGTACTATGATTTTTTTGCCTTACTATACTATGACTTTTTATGCCTTACTATACTGTGACGTTTTTTGGCGTTTTTTTTGCCTTACTATACTATGACTTTTTTTGACATTTTTTTTGCCTTAGTATACTGTGACGTATTTTGGCGTTTTTTTGCCTTACTATATTATGACGTTTTATGCCTTACTATACTATGACTTTTTATGTCTTACTATACTGGGACGTTTTTTGTCATTTTTTTTGCCTTACTATACTATGACTTTATATGCCTTGCTATACTATGACTTTTTATGCCTTACTATACTATGACTTTTTATGCCTTACTATACTATGACTTTTTATGTCTTACTTTACTGGGACGTTTTTTGTCATTTTTTTTGCCTTACTATACTATGACTTTTTACGCCTTACTATACTATGACTTTTTATGTCTTACTATACGATGACATTTTTTTCATTTTTTTTACCTTACTGTACTATGATTTTTTTGCCTTACTATACTATGACTTTTTATGCCTTACTATACTGTGATGTTTTTTGGCGTTTTTTTGCCTTACTATACTATGACGTTCTTTGTCTTTTTTTTTGCCTTACTATACTATGACTTTTTATGCCTTGCTATACTATGACTTTTTATGTCTTACTATACTGGGAAGTTTTTTGTCATTTTTTTTGCCTTACTATACTATGACTTTTTATGCTTTATTATACTATGACTTTTTATGTCTTACTATACTGGGATGTTTTTTGTCATTTTTTTTGCCTTACTATACTATGACTTTTTATGCCTTGCTATACTATGACTTTTTTTGCCTTACTATACTATGACTTTTTATGCCTTACTATACTATGACGTTTTTTGTCATTTTTTTTGCCATACTATACTATAGCTTTTTTTGCCTTACTATACTATGACTTTTT
This sequence comes from Seriola aureovittata, assembly GCF_021018895.1. Classification (NCBI taxonomy): domain Eukaryota; kingdom Metazoa; phylum Chordata; class Actinopteri; order Carangiformes; family Carangidae; genus Seriola; species Seriola aureovittata. The sequence continues at coordinate 26,474,314 of NC_079375.1, read as the reverse complement.
ATGCCTTGCTATACTATGACTTTTTATTCCTTACTATACTATGACGTTTTTTGTCATTTTTTTTGCCATACTATACTATGACTTTTTTTGCCTTACTATACTATGACTTTTTATGCCTTGCTATACTATGACTTTTTATGCCTTACTATACTATGACGTTTTTTGTCATTTTTTTTGCCATACTATACTATGACTTTTTTTGCCTTACTATACTATGACGTTTTTTGGCTTTTTTTTTTGCCTTACTATACTATGACTTTTTTTGTTATTTTTTTTACCTTAATGTACTAAGATTTTTTTGCCTTACTATACTATGACTTTTTATGCCTTACTATACTATGAGGTTTTTTCTCATTTTTTTTGACTTACTATACTATGACTTTTTTTGCCTTACTATACTATGACTTTTTTTGCCTTACTATACTATGACTTTTTATGCCTTGCTATACTATGACTTTTTATGCCTTACTATACTATGACGTTTTTTGTCATTTTTTTTGCCATACTATACTATGACTTTTTTTGCCATACTATACTATGACTTTTTTTGCCTTACTATACTATGACTTTTTATGCCTTGCTATACTATGACTTTTTATGCCTTACTATACTATGACGTTTTTTGTCATTTTTTTTGCCATACTATACTATGACTTTTTTTGCCTTACTATACTATACTATGACGTTTTTTGTCTTTTTTTTTTTGCCTTACTATACTATGACTTTTTTTGTTATTTTTTTTACCTTAATGTACTAAGATTTTTTTGCCTTACTATACTCTGACTTTTTATGCCTTACTATACTATGAGGTTTTTTCTCATTTTTTTTGACTTACTATACTATGACTTTTTTTGCCTTACTATACTGTGACGTTTTTTGGCGTTTTTTTTGCCTTACTATACTATGACGTTTTTTGACATTTTTTTTGCCTTAGTATACTGTGACGTATTTTGGCGTTTTTTTGCCTTACTATATTATGACGTTTTATGCCTTACTATACTATGACTTTTTATGCCTTACTATACTGTGACGTTTTTTGTCTTTTTTTTTGCCTTACTATACTATGACTTTTTATGACTTAATATACTGTGACGTTTTTTGTCATTTTTTTTTGCCTTACTATACTATGACTTTTTATGCCTTACTATACTATAACTTTTTTTGCCTTACTATACTATGACTTTTTATGCCTTACTATACTGTGACGTTTTTTGGCGTTTTTTTGCCTTACTATACTATGACTTTTTATGCCTTACTATACTATGACGTTTTTTCCAATTTTTTTGCCTTATTATACTATGACTTTTTTTGCCTTACTATACTATGACTTTTTATGCCTTACTATACTGTGACGTTTTTTGGCGTTTTTTTGGCTCACTATACTATGACTTTTTATGCCTTCCTATACTGTGACGTTTTTTGGCATTTTTTTGCCTTACTATACTATGACTTTTTATGCCTTACTATACTGTGACCTTTTTTTGCCTTACTATACTGTGACGTATTTTGGCGTTTTTTTGCCTTACTATATTATGACGTTTTATGCCTTACTATACTATGACTTTTTATGCCTTACTATACTGTGACGTTTTTTGTCTTTTTTTTTGCCTTACTATACTATGACTTTTTATGACTTACTATACTGTGACGTTTTTTGGCTTTTTTTTGCCTTACTATACTATGACTTTTTTTGCCTTACTATACTATGACTTTTTTTGCCTTACTATACTATGAAGTTTTTTCTCATTTTTTTTGCCTTACTATACTATGACTTTTTTTGCCTTACTATACTATGACTTTTTATGCCTTACTATACTGTGATGTTTTTTGTCATTTTTTTTTGCCTTACTGTATTATGATTTTTTTGCCTTACTATACTATGACTTTTTATGCCTTACTATACTGTGACGTTTTTTGGCGTTTTTATGCCTTACTATACGATGACATTTTTTCTCATTTTTTTTACCTTACTGTACTATGACTTTTTATGCCTTACTATACTATGACGTTTTTTCTCATTTTTTTTGCCTTTCTATACTATGACTTTTTTTGCCTTACTATACTATGACTTTTTTTGTCATTTTTTCTGCCTTACTATACTATGACTTTTTTTGCCTTACTATACTATGACTTTTTTTGTCATTTTTTTTACCTTACTGTACTAAGATTTTTTTGCCTTACTATACTATGACTTTTTATGCCTTACTATATTATGACGTTTTTTTCTCATTTTTTTTGCCTTACTATACTATGACTTTTTATGCTTTACTATACTATGACGTTTATTGGCGTTTTTATGCCTTACTATACGATGACATTTTTTCTCATTTTTTTTACCTTACTGTACTATGACTTTTTATGCATTACTATACGATGACATTTTTTGTCATTTTTTTTACCTTACTGTACTAAGATTTTTTTGCCTTACTATACTATGACTTTTTATGCCTTACTATATTATGAGGTTTTTTCTCATTTTTTTTGCCTTACTATACTATGACTTTTTATGCCTTACTATACTATGAGGTTTTTTCTCATTTTTTTGCCTTATTATACTATGACTTTTTTTGCCTTACTATACTATGACTTTTTTGTCTTTTTTTTTGCCTTACTATACTATGACTTTTTTTGCCTTACTATACTATGACTTTTTTTGTCATTTTTTTTACCTTAATGTACTAAGATTTTTTTGCCTTACTATACTATGACTTTTTTTGCCTTACTATACTATGACGTTTTTTCTCTTTTTTTTTGCCTTACTGTACTATGACGTTTTTTGTAATTTTTTTTTGCCTTACTATACTATGACTTTTTATGCCTTACTATACTGTGACCTTTTTTGGCGTTTTTTTGCCTTACTATACTGTGACGTTTTTTGTCTTTTTTTTTGCCTTACTATACTATGACTTTTTTTGCCTTACTATACTATGACTTTTTATGCCTTACTATACTGTGACGTTTTTTGTCTTTTTTTTTGCCTTACTATACTATGACTTTTTTTGCCTTACTATACTATGACTTTTTATGCCTTACTATACTGTGACGTTTTTTGGCGTTTTTTTGGCTCACTATACTATGACTTTTTATGCCTTCCTATACTGTGACGTTTTTTGGCATTTTTTTGCCTTACTATACTATTACTTTTTATGCCTTACTATACTATGACGTTTTTTCTCTTTTTTTTTGCCTTACTATACTATGACTTTTTTTGCCTTACTATACTATGACTTTTTATGCCTTACTATACTATGACTTTTTTTGCCTTACTATACTATGACTTTTTTTGCCTTACTATACAATGACTTTTTATGCCTTACTATACTTTGACTTTTTATGCCTTACTATACTATGACTTTTTTTGCCTTACTATACAATGTCTTTTTATGCCTTACTATACTATGACTTTTTATGCCTTACTATACTATGACTTGTTATGCCTTACTATACTATGACGTTTTTTCTCTTTTTTTTTGCCTTACTATACTATGACTTTTTTTGCCTTACTATACTATGACTTTTTATGCCTTACTATACTATGACGTTTTTTGGCTTTTTTTTGCCTTACTATACTATGACGTTTATTCTCATTTTTTTTGCCTTACTATACTATGACTTTTTATACCTTACTATACTATGACTTTTTATACCTTACTATACTATGACGTTTTTTTCTTTTTTTTTGCCTTACTATACTATGACTTTTTTTGCCTTACTATACTATGACTTTTTTTGTCATTTTTTTTACCTTAATGTACTAAGATTTTTTTGCCTTACTATACTATGACTTTTTTTGCCTTACTATACTATGACGTTTTTTCTCTTTTTTTTTGCCTTACTGTACTATGACGTTTTTTGTCATTTTTTTTTGCCTTACTATACTATGACTTTTTATGCCTTACTATACTGTGACGTTTTTTGGCGTTTTTTTGCCTTACTATACTATGACTTTTTTTGCCTTACTATACTATGACTTTTTATGCCTTACTATACTGTGACGTTTTTTGGCGTTTTTTTGGCTCACTATACTATGACTTTTTATGCCTTCCTATACTGTGACGTTTTTTGGCATTTTTTTGCCTTACTATACTATAACTTTTTTGTCTTTTTTTTTGCCTTACTATACTATGACTTTTTTTGCCTTACTATACTATGACTTTTTATGCCTTACTATACTATAACTTTTTTTGCCTTACTATACTATGACTTTTTATGCCTTACTATACTGTGACGTTTTTTGGCGTTTTTTTGCCTTACTATACTATGACTTTTTATGCCTTACTATACTATGACGTTTTTTCCAATTTTTTTGCCTTATTATACTATGACTTTTTTTGCCTTACTATACTATGACTTTTTATGCCTTACTATACTGTGACGTTTTTTGGCGTTTTTTTGGCTCACTATACTATGACTTTTTATGCCTTCCTATACTGTGACGTTTTTTGGCATTTTTTTGCCTTACTATACTATGACTTTTTATGCCTTACTATACTGTGACCTTTTTTTGCCTTACTATACTGTGACGTATTTTGGCGTTTTTATGCCTTAGTATATTATGACTTTTTATGCCTTACTATACTATGACTTTTTATGCCTTACTATACTGTGACGTTTTTTGTCTTTTTTTTTGCCTTACTATACTATGACTTTTTATGACTTACTATACTGTGACGTTTTTTGGCTTTTTTTTTGCCTTACTATACTATGACTTTTTATGCCTTACTATACTATGACTTTTTTTGCCTTACTATACTATGAAGTTTTTTCTCATTTTTTTTGCCTTACTATACTATGACTTTTTTTGCCTTACTATACTATGACTTTTTATGCCTTACTATACTGTGATGTTTTTTGTCATTTTTTTTTGCCTTACTGTATTATGATTTTTTTGCCTTACTATACTATGACTTTTTATGCCTTACTATACTGTGACGTTTTTTGGCGTTTTTATGCCTTACTATACGATGACATTTTTTCTCATTTTTTTTATCTTACTGTACTATGACTTTTTATGCCTTACTATACTATGACTTTTTTTCTCATTTTTTTTGCCTTTCTATACTATGACTTTTTTTGCCTTACTATACTATGACTTTTTTTGTCATTTTTTCTGCCTTACTATACTATGACTTTTTTTGCCTTACTATACTATGACTTTTTTTGTCATTTTTTTTACCTTACTGTACTAAGATTTTTTTGCCTTACTATACTATGACTTTTTATGCCTTACTATACTATGACGTTTTTTGGCTTTTTTTTGCCTTACTATACTATGACTTTTTATGCTTTACTATACTATGACGTTTATTGGCGTTTTTATGCCTTACTATACGATTACATTTTTTCTCATTTTTTTTTACCTTACTATACTATGACTTTTTATGCATTACTATACGATGACATTTTTTGTCATTTTTTTTACCTTACTGTACTAAGATTTTTTTGCCTTACTATACTATGACTTTTTATGCCTTACTATATTATGAGGTTTTTTCTCATTTTTTTTGCCTTACTATACTATGACTTTTTATGCCTTACTATACTATGACGTTTTTTCTCATTTTTTTTGCCTTATTATACTATGACTTTTTTTGCCTTACTATACTATGACTTTTTTGTCTTTTTTTTTGCCTTACTATACTATGACTTTTTTTGCCTTACTATACTATGACTTTTTTTGTCATTTTTTTTACCTTAATGTACTAAGATTTTTTTGCCTTACTATACTATGACTTTTTTTGCCTTACTATACTATGACGTTTTTTCTCTTTTTTTTTTGCCTTACTGTACTATGACGTTTTTTGTAATTTTTTTTTGCCTTACTATACTATGACTTTTTATGCCTTACTATACTGTGACCTTTTTTGGCGTTTTTTTGCCTTACTATACTGTGACGTTTTTTGTCTTTTTTTTTGCCTTACTATACTATGACTTTTTTTGCCTTACTATACTATGACTTTTTATGCCTTACTATACTGTGACGTTTTTTGTCTTTTTTTTTGCCTTACTATACTATGACTTTTTTTGCCTTACTATACTATGACTTTTTATGCCTTACTATACTGTGACGTTTTTTGGCGTTTTTTTGGCTCACTATACTATGACTTTTTATGCCTTCCTATACTGTGACGTTTTTTGGCATTTTTTTGCCTTACTATACTATTACTTTTTATGCCTTACTATACTATGACGTTTTTTCTCTTTTTTTTTGCCTTACTATACTATGACTTTTTTTGCCTTACTATACTATGACTTTTTATGCCTTACTATACTATGACTTTTTTTGCCTTACTATACTATGACTTTTTTTGCCTTACTATACAATGACTTTTTATGCCTTACTATACTTTGACTTTTTATGCCTTACTATACTATGACTTTTTTTGCCTTACTATACAATGTCTTTTTATGCCTTACTATACTATGACTTTTTATGCCTTACTATACTATGACTTGTTATGCCTTACTATACTATGACGTTTTTTTCTCTTTTTTTTTGCCTTACTATACTATGACTTTTTTTGCCTTACTATACTATGACTTTTTATGCCTTACTATACTATGACGTTTTTTGGCTTTTTTTTGCCTTACTATACTATGACGTTTATTCTCATTTTTTTTGCCTTACTATACTATGACTTTTTATACCTTACTATACTATGACTTTTTATACCTTACTATACTATGATTTTTTTGTCTTTTTTTTTGCCTTACTATACTATGACTTTTTTTGCCTTACTATACTATGACTTTTTTTGTCATTTTTTTTACCTTAATGTACTAAGATTTTTTTGCCTTACTATACTATGACTTTTTTTGCCTTACTATACTATGACGTTTTTTCTCTTTTTTTTTGCCTTACTGTACTATGACGTTTTTTGTCATTTTTTTTTGCCTTACTATACTATGACTTTTTATGCCTTACTATACTGTGACGTTTTTTGGCGTTTTTTTGCCTTACTATACTATGACTTTTTTTGCCTTACTATACTATGACTTTTTATGCCTTACTATACTGTGACGTTTTTTGGCGTTTTTTTGGCTCACTATACTATGACTTTTTATGCCTTCCTATACTGTGACGTTTTTTGGCATTTTTTTGCCTTACTATACTATAACTTTTTTGTCTTTTTTTTTGCCTTACTATACTATGACTTTTTTTGCCTTACTATACTATGACTTTTTTTGTCATTTTTTTTACCTTACTGTACTAAGATTTTTTTGCCTTACTATACTATGACTTTTTTTGTCTTACTATACTATGACGTTTTTTCTCTTTTTTTTTGCCTTACTGTACTATGACTTTTTTTGCCTTACTATACTTAAACGTTTTTTGGCGTTTTTTTGCCTTACGATACTATGACGTTTTTTGTCATTTTTTTTTGCCTTACTATACTATGACTTTTTATGCCTTACTATACTGTGACGTTTTTTGGCGTTTTTTTGCCTTACTATACTGTGACGTTTTTTGTCTTTTTTTTTGCCTTACTATACTATGACTTTTTTTGCCTTACTATACTATGACTTTTTATGCCTTACTATACTATAACTTTTTTTGCCTTACTATACTATGACTTTTTATGCCTTACTATACTGTGACGTTTTTTGGCGTTTTTTTGCCTTACTATACTATGACTTTTTATGCCTTACTATACTATGACGTTTTTTCCAATTTTTTTGCCTTATTATACTATGACTTTTTTTGCCTTACTATACTATGACTTTTTTGTCTTTTTTTTTGCCTTACTATACTATGACTTTTTTTGCCTTACTATACTATGACTTTTTATGCCTTACTATACTGTGACGTTTTTTGGCGTTTTTTTTGGCTCACTATACTATGACTTTTTATGCCTTCCTATACTGTGACGTTTTTTGGCATTTTTTTGCCTTACTATACTATGACTTTTTATGCCTTACTATACTGTGACCTTTTTTTGCCTTACTATACTATGACGTTTTTTGGCTTTTTTTTGCCTTACTATACTATGACTTTTTTTGTCATTTTTTTTACCTTACTGTACTAAGATTTTTTTGCCTTACTATACTATGACATTTTTTTGCCTTACTATACTATGCCTTTTTATGCCTTACTATACTATGACGTTTTTTCTCATTTTTTTTGCCTTACTATACTATGACTTTTTTTGCCTTACTATACTATGACTTTTTTTGTCATTTTTTTTACCTTACTGTACTAAGATTTTTTTGCCTTACTATACTATGACTTTTTATGCCTTACTATACTATGACGTTTTTTCGCGTTTTTTTGGCTCACTATACTGACTTTTTATGCCTTAGTATATTATGACTTTTTTTGGCATTTTTTTGGCTCACTATAATATGACTTTTTATGCCTTACTATACTATGACGTTTTTTCTCATTTTTTTTGCCTTACTATACTATGTCGTTTTTTGGCTTTCTTTTGCCTTACTATACTATGACTTTTTTTGCCTTACTATACTATGACTTTTTATGCCTTACTATACTGTGACGTTTTTTGTCTTTTTTTTTGCCTTACTATACTATGACGTTTTTTGTCATTCTTTTTTGCCTTACTGTACTATGACTTTTTATGCCTTACTATACTATGACTTTTTTTGTCATTTTTTTTACCTTACTGTACTAAGATTTTTTTGCCTTACTATACTATGACTTTTTATGCCTTACTATACTATGACGTTTTTTGGCGTTTTTTTGCCTTACTATACTATGACGTTTTTTCTCTTTTTTTTTTGCCTTACTATACTATGACTTTTTTTGCCTTACTATAGTGTGACGATTTTTGGCGTTTTTTTTGCCTTACTATACTATGACTTATTTTGCCTTACTATACTATGACTTTTTATGCCTTACTATACTATGACTTTTTATGCCTTACTATACTATGACCTTTTTTGTCATTTTTCTTTACCTTACTGCACTAAGATTTTTTTGCCTTACTATACTATGACTTTTTTTCTCTTTTTTTATGCCTTACTATACTATGACTTTTTTTGTCATTTTTCTTTACCTTACTGCACTAAGATTTTTTTGCCTTACTATACTATGACTTTTTTTGCCTTACTATACTGTGACGTTTTTTCTTTTTTTTTGCCTTACTATACTGTGACGTTTTTTTGGCGTTTTTTTGCCTTACTATACTATGACGTTTTTTGTCTTTTTTTTTTGCCTTACTATACTATGACTTTTTTTGCCTTACTATACTATGACTTTTTATGCCTTACTATACTATGACGTTTTTTCTCTTTTTTTTTGCCTTACTATACTATGACTTTTTTTGCCTTACTATACTATGACTTTTTATGCCTTACTATACTATGACTTTTTTTGCCTTACTATACAATGACTTTTTATGCCTTACTATACTTTGACTTTTTATGCCTTACTATACTATGACTTTTTTTGCCTTACTATACAATGACTTTTTATGCCTTACTATACTATGACTTTTTATGCCTGTGACGTTTTTTGGCGTTTTTATTCTTCATTACAGTGTGACATCTTATGTATTCGCAATATGACATTTTATGTACCTTATGCAATTTTTTTTATCACATTATTCGACCTTGTCACATTTTTTGACCTATTTCAGTTTGATATTTTTACAACCATCTCATGCCCCCCTAGATGGTTTAGTTGTTAGCAATGTTGCTTTACAAGAAGAAGGTTCCTGATTCATGCCTGTCTTCTGGTTGCCCAAGATTTTCTCATCTCTCTGACTTTCTTCCAGGTCTGGCTTCCTCGCATAGTTCAAAGTTTTGGATAAATGCTTAATTTACCACTTGGGGGCTTTAAATTGCCTTTTAGTTATTCACGTTAGCGCCTTTTGACCTGGCCGGGGTGTACCCCTTGGATTTCAAATAGTATGATATTTCTTTCATGTTCCTATGCTTTATTATACAATGACATCCTTATGTGTGATGTTGTGAGGTGCTTGAAGAAGGCTCTGGACACAGATGGCTGAAGTAGCTTTTATTTACTTTTTCTGCAAGGAGAGAGTTGAGCAGTACAAGTTAACACTGTGTAGTGAGACAATTCTGAGGGAATCTTTCCTGTTGACCACACTTAACCCTATAACTGTCATTCACTACATGTACAAATGTATGTATGGTTATTCCTCATGGGACGACATCACAGCCATATCATTAAGTTAATGTTTGAATCTCGTTTTACCAAACTCAGTGTGTATATATATATGTATCGAGGTAACTCAATGAGACGCACTTCATTTGTTATGTCTCTCTACCTCCACAGCTGTCCTAGAGGCAGACAGTGAACTACAGTATATAAACTGTATATAAATGTATGAAAAGAGACTTAAAGTATAACCCTGGGACGTCTCTTACATCATTATGGGTTGCTACAGAGAATTCTGATAAAGAGTAAGAATCTTTTTGTTTCACCAGAAACCACTGTTACATTACACATAATGTACATACAGTGGAAATCAAACCTTGTTCAGAAAGTTGGATCACACTGTGTCACTGTCGGCTTCAGTCCAGTTCCTCCCAGACCAGCTCCATGTGGTCCAGGTCTGGAGACTGTGCTGGTCTCCATCATGTAGTAGTGTTGTCATGGTGATGATCAGAGGGTTTGTCATCATCAAATCATCAACCTGGAGGAAGTGTTTCATTAACTCTCAAGGCTTCGTTTACTTCACTGACCCTCGTTTTTGTTTTACATGTGTAGTAGAACTCTCTAACATCTCTAACCTGTTTACCAGGTGGCACCTGCGCTGTCCAGTATCACCTAGCAACAAAAGAACAGGAAAACACGGCTCATAATTTGTGGTTTGCTAACATTGTTATGGAGAGAGCAGCATTTCTTTTTCCAAATCAGATTTGTCTTTTCATCGTCTCAGTATTCGCTGAATTCTCAGAGTAAAATTTCCTGTAACTGTTGAATTCTTCCTCAACACTAAAGAGTAATCAGCTCAGCGGTTGGATGTGGTTCCTCAGTCTGCCATTTCTTTTATTTTGAAAAGTGTTAATTTACCCAGAATTCATTGCACCACAGTCCGACTTAAGATACTCAAGATCTAAACTGCTTTGTGCAACAGATGAACTCAGACTCAGTCTATTTGAAGATTTAAGATTTGTGAAACTGGCTCCTGCTCTCTGTGCCGTCGACTTGCATTAGATTTCACATGCGAGTTAATAAAGTGGCCACTGAGAGTAAGTTAGATTTTCTTCAAATAATTTTGGACACTTACTAAAAACAGAAAAGTTTATTTCTACAGTTCGTCCACTGAAGTAAAAGAAGCTCCGAAGATGCAAAAAGATTCAGCAAATATATGCATTTTATATTTCATTTATATATTTTGCTTTTAATTAGTTCATTTTCTTTAGTTGCTGTTTGTTATGAGTGAATACAAACTGAAACCTTCACCTTTTATTTTCTTCCTTTTATTGTGAATAAATTTAGTCTTTTTCTATTTTTCTTTCATCCTTCTGACTTTTTTATTCTGTCAGTGAGCAGACTCGTTTCTGTGAATCTTTAGAAAAGTCTGGATTCACGAGCACAAACCCTGAAACAAACACCTTCAAAAGAGAAGAGCACCACGTTCTGTTTTCTTGTTAAGTTTTTATTATGCTTAAAAAAGAAAATTAAAAGACAGAGGAGGTGGTGATCAAAGAAAAAGAAAAAATATATATTCATATTCAAATATCTTTATACTTTTCTATTCATATATGATTAACAATGCAAAGAAAATAATTCCCGTAGTAGTAGTGCTTAAGTAAAGTTCAATATAGACTTTTATTATAACAAAATAGGCAGTTTACCCAGGGTTAAATATCCGTCAAAATCTCATTGTACAAGAATCGTCTGCGTGTTTCGGACACACCAGCGGACACCTGGATGTGGCAGCTCGTCTCCAGGTCCACCCACACACACCTACATGATCGACATCGTTGCCATGGTAAGACACTGACGACGCTGACGGACGTCGACCGCGGCGACTGCGGGGTTCAAACTCGTGTCACAGAGGGCGCCGCTCCAAAACGAGACGACCCCCCCCAACACAGTAAAAATCAGGAATCTGAAATGTTTCAACATCAACGGGAATTTAATCAAAGTTTAAAATCAGTCGATCGATTACACTGTAAAAAAATACTTTGCATTTTCTGTATTTTTCTGTTTGTAATTTTTTAAGTGTCATTTTATTAAAACAAGAAAGCGGAGTGAGAGTTATCACATAAAATAAGTTTCTCTGATATTAGGAAGCTGATGTAATTATGATCATTAGGAGATGTGAGATTTCATTAGGTGATTATGAAATAAAGATCTGGTCATTTTAATCTAATGGATTATTAACATTATTGTCTCATAATTAATAATAACATTTTTTATTATCTCAATTATTTCCTTGTAATTTTGCCGTTTTCCTTTAATTCTGAATTTTTGTTTCTTGTAATTAAGATTTTAATAATAATGAGATAAAGAATAATTGAAGATGTGTTTTAATTTAATTATGAGAGTTTTCTAAAATTATGTCAGTTATGAATTTTCTATAACAACTATTCATTATTATTATGAATAATTATCTTATATTGACTTTTCTTGTATCAGGTTTTTATGTTCCTCAGTGACCTTTGACCTCATCATACAGGGTGAAGCTAAATGTTTAAAATGCAAAAATGTTCTGACATAAAAACAGAATCATTAACTGAAAACAGATCTGGAGTTTGGGGAACGATTTTAAAATCAAACTTAATAAACTGATTGTTGCTTCAGGAACCGAAGTGTAAGAAGCGGCGGCGCCCTCCAGCGGCGGAGCGGGAACCCTGCAGAGCGTCCGGACAAACATCCAGCAGCTGTGAGGAGCGAGAAATCAAACTAAACGTGAACGATTGAAGTGTAAAAAAAAAATGAAGGAAAGAAAGAAAGAAAAAAGATGAAATGAACGCAGAACAAAGGAGAAAAGCTGTGACGTCAGACGCTGAGGTGAAGGGGCTGATGGGAAAAAAACGGGGGATTTACTGACATGCTGTTAAAGCTCAAACGTGCAAAGTTTTGCTTTTTGTGTCTCCGCCTTCCTGCGAACGACAGACGGCGCCTGAGAAACTCCGTCCGTCAAAAACCTCACGAGACCGAAACCAGGGAAAAAAACCCACAAACAAAAACCAAAAGAGAAAATCTGCTTCGTACTCTTCTTCTTCATGGACTCCTCCTCCTCTTCTTCTCCTCCTCTCAACTTCTCCTCCCTTAAACATTAAGGAGCTGTACCGTGTTGAGTGTGATGTCATCATACTTCCTGTGTGCTTTACTCTGCTGGTCAGGAGTCTGATTCAGTGAAACGACGCTCCGGTCGGCCGCTGTGTCAGGTGATCAGGTGATCAGGAGGGGGAGGGGCAGGGGGGGCTGCTGTCTGCAGGTCGACTTTTCTTTTCAAAATAAAACAAACTGAATCTAAAGAGAGGAAGAGGAGGAGGAGGAGGAGGAGGAGAGGAGCGACGGAGCGTTCCAGCTTCATAACTTCTCCTTGGACTGGACCCAGATGAACGGACCCGACTGCTCCTCGATGATCTGCTTCACCTGCTCGTAGATCTCCTCCAGAGTGTCGCCCTGCACGATGGCTGTACACACACACACACAGACACACACACACACACACACACACACACACACACACACACACACACACACACACACTCATAAAGACTGTGTCTCAGACTAATGGGCGTCATGCCAACGCCTCGTGAGCCTCAGTGGTAGAACTCACCTGTGAAATGCTCGGTGAACTCCTGCTCCAGCTTGGTGGCTCTGTCGAAGGTTTTCCTTCCCTGCTCCTCCGTCAGACGCTTGTTCATCTCCCTGCAGGAGGAAACGGGCGATCAAGACAAACGTCACCCTCACTCACGTCTTTTTAATTTAATGATAACGATCGAAGGTGGGACAGTGTTACATGGAGTAAGTCGCCTCGCAGCCTGAAAATGAATGCTGCCTCCTCCGTTACCACATGACGTCTGATGTCATGAGGGGGAACGTTTCTGTTTTCTTTGGCGACTTTCACACATTTTAGGCAGAAACGAGATCCGCCCGTTACCTTCCACATAGTGTCTACTCTTCTCCTCAGGCTTTTTATAAATAACATGAACTGACGCTTCGACTCACATGATGTTCTCCACAGATTTGGGTTTGATGAAGATGGCGATGGGGTGGAGCTGAGCCAGCTGGAGTCTCTTGATGGCGTTTCCCGACACGTCCAGGATACAGTGTTTACCCTGAGGAGGAGGGAACAGCGTCAGTGTGAACGCACGTAAATTTATCTAATGAAGTACCGTCTCCAATTCACAGAGGAATATAAAAGTTATTATCAGTAAATATTAAATATTCAGCTTTGTATGGGCACAGAAAATACTACACGTTTTATTTTTTACTGTCCTGCTTTTATCTGATTTAATAACTTTTGTTACTCTATACGACGGAGCATCAGGACACATCAATTAAATCTGAAATCGTTGATAGAAAAGTTGTAATTTTTTAAGAATAAAGTCATAATATTACAAGAAAAAAAAGTTACATTTTGAGAGAAAAATAGTATTAAAATTATTTTGTAAAATTGCGACTTTATTCTCCTAATTTCAGATTTTTTCCCCTGATACTCCGACGTACTTTGCGGATTCAGGTGAATAAAATAAAATATGATGAACAAATAAGTGATGACGCAGGAACGTGTGGTGGGTCGGTACCTTCTCGGCCACCTCTCGGACCGACTGCACGCTGGTTCCGTACAGGTGGTTGTTGTACTGTCCCGCCTCGATGAACTTGTGGTCCTGGATGTCTTTCTCCATCTGCTCCCTGGACACCACGAAGTGATAATCTCTGCCGTCCACCTCGTAGTCCCGCTTCGGCCGGGTCGTGTCTGCGGGGGGGGGGGGGGGGGGGGCATTAACATCTTCAATTTATATCAGAGTCCTGATCAAACACTGAATCGTTTCTGGATGTGAAGCGACTTACGAGGGACGCAGGATCCGAACTTGTCGGGGAACTCGGAGATCAGGTCGTCGTTGATCCGATCCTTCATGGGGCCGAGGATGATGACGGGACGGGTGTAGTTCACTGTCAGAGAGGATCAGACTCTTATTTAACATGGTTACCGGGGTTACAGGGACTGATCATAACCTGCTCCGACGTCACATGGAGCTTCCTGTTTGAACACGTGAACCTCCAGCTGCTGAAACCACAGAGGGACGTCAATACACTGCTGAAGGTTTGTGAACATTTTAATTCTTTAACTGATGATTTTTATTTTATTGTACATCATGTATTAAAGGTTCTGTAAACAAGATTTTATACAATAACATATGCAAAGATATAGTGGAGTAATGGCGTCCTGAGCAGCGAACGAAGCCACACCCCCTCTGTGTGTGATGTAATCTGAGGTCTTTGTTTTGGTATCTGGTCTGGCTCCGCCCACATGTGTGATGTCACAGTGCAGTACGCAGCGTTCAGGTGAAAGTGACCTTCCAGAATTTCCTCCACTGACGAAGAAACCACGTGTTCATGTCCTGGTCCGCCGGAGTCTTTCCAGCTCCATCAGTGTCATTCATGTGGCTGGTTTCAGTGGATCGGTTCAATGTGTCAGTAGCTTGATGGTTCGTGATGTCACATGTCTGTTCATTAGTGACGGCTACAGTCCACATGCTAACGTTAGCTAACTCGCCATTAAAGATATTAGAAATGCGTTTGGCTAATGTTGGCTTACTGTTAGCATCGCTGCGGAGCATATCACGAGGGAACATTGATCAGCTGGTGTCGTAGTGCGACACCTAGTGGCAGTGAAGATGGTTTACAGAACCTTTAATGTTAATTGAGTTGGACATTTTTTTATTCTATTTTTTATTAATTTTTAATGACTTTTTCTTGTTCATTATAATTTTTCTAATATTTTTTTAATTCACTTTCTAATATCCGTTTTTTTCCTTTGCGTTTTATACCCTCAGTATTTTCACTGAAACACACTTCAGTGATGCAAAACCTTCTGCGCTTTGTCTTTGTCAGTGAAAAAAAACTGAATCAACCTTTAAAAAAAAAAAAAAGAGTTTCACCTGAAAACACAAACACATCATCAACAACAACAACAACAACAACAACAACAACAACAACAACACTGAATCCAAGTGTTTTACCTTCCTGCTGAACGACCGGTTCATACGACAAAACATACTCCTCCTGTCCACCTGGAAACACACACACACACACACACACACACACACACACACACACACACACACACACACAGTCAGAGTGTTTCACAGCAGCATTAACAGAAGTTGAACTGATGAGGGATGAAGGCTGAGAGGAGGAGGAAGAGGAGGAGGAGGAGGAGGAGGAGGAAGACGTGAGGTTAGTGAATGTGATGGGCGGACATGTTGGTTTCTTCTCATTCAGTCATGTGATCATCAGTCACTGTCCTGCAGCTGGATTCACCGTCTGCCTGAATGAAAACCCTCCGACCTCGTGAAGAATACAAACATCAGCTGCTTCGTCTGAACTGAACAAACTGATTCTCACTCAGCGGATCAGTTTTTACTTCAGTGGAAAAAAAACGAGACGTGAACGTGTTTCCGCAGAGAGACGCTCCATCAGCCGCCACGTCCTCACGATGCTGCGTTCACGGTCCGCTCAGATTATTGTTCATCTTATATTTGCTGCTGAACTTTCACACACTTTCCTGCGTGTGTCCAGTCAGATATCTAAAAGCAAATCAACACCTTCCTTTTTACTCTGGCTTTTAATTGAATTTTATTTATTTATCTTTCTATTTATTTACATATTTGAAGCTGTTTTACTGGTTCGTCCTTTTTTTTCTATTCTATTCTATTATTCTATTTTCTGGATTGTTTTCTTTTAATAACCTACTTTTATTTCTGGTAATTTATTTTATTTCTACTTTTACTTCTGGTTCTATTCTCTTCCAAACATCTCCTCTCTTTTAGCATTTTATTTTTACTCTTTAATATTTTGTCTCATCTTTACTTGGTTTTTAATATCCTCCCTTTTCTCTTTAATACGTCTCGTCTGTTTTAGTATTTCATCATTTTATCTTTATTTTCGTGTCTTCAGCATTTCCTCACTTCCTGTCGTTATTGTCTCGTATTTATTGTTAATTACTTGGTCATTTATTGTTCTGTGTCTAATGTATGTGTGTTCAATTCTTTTATTCTGTAAAGCTCATTGTTTGTATGAAAAGTGCTGAACAAATAAAGTCTGATTGATTGATTGATTGATCGATCGAGAGATAGATTGATTGACTGAGTCGTCTCACAGGAACAAAAACCTCGACTTTTTCAGCTGTTTCTGTAAACGTTGTGTATGATAGAAAATTTGTGGACTTTGCTGAGGGATTTACCCACAATTCATAGTGCTGTAACGTTTAACATTAAAGCAGGAAGTAGAAGTAGCAGCCGAGGTCGTGATTTGAAAAGACGTGATGATGAGGAGTCGTCTCTCTGCTGCTGCTTCACATCTGAGTAAAAACTGATGCATGAGTTGGGCAATGATCAGCACACACACACACACACACAACACACACACACACAACACACACACACACACACACACACACACACACACACACACACACACACAGTCCATGCAGCAGTCAGACGCTCCTGCTGTCAGGCTGCGTTCAGGAGCGTTAGCAGGGGTAAACTGTGTGTTTGAGGTCATGCTGTTATCAGCCAATCAGCAGCTTGCGCTGGTTAATGTGATCAGTGAGGGAGTTAGCAGTTAGCAGTTAGCTTCCTGTGAGTCATGGGGCGTAGCAGGCAGCGTCGACGGCAGAGTGTCACACTTACGGTAGCTACTCTCACTATCGCTGGCGTTAGAGGTCACGTGTTCTGGAATCAAAACACAGGACACACCGGGTCAGCTGGGAACACCACTTTCCCATAATGCTTTGCCCATGATCGAACAGAGGACTTGAGGTGTTCAGGTCCAGCGGCAGCGACACAAACATTCAGCAACAGAATAAACTGTTTTCACACAGAACTGTTCCAGACTTCAAACCATCATTTAATCGTCCGTCTTTCTGCCGGATCACCAGCCGGTCCTCGTGCTCCTGCGTCCCCGAGGACACGGACCAACCACACCTGAGATATCTGATAATCTGCTATATTTATATTATTATCTCAGAAACTCCCGAAGTCTGAAGTCACATGTAAAACTGACAGAAAATGAATCCATTTGATTCATTGAGGAACTTTCTGAATATTTTGTTTCTCTTCTGGAAACTGAGAAAACTTTTAACAAACACAAAGTAAAACTTATGACGTAGTTTTAGAGTCACATCAAGGAAAAAAATTACATCTGAAATCACAAGAATAAAGTCGTGATATTACGAGAATTAAAAATGTAAAATCAGAGATAAAACCATAATTTTTAGGAATATCACATCAACTGTGGCCCTAACGCTCCGTCGTCAGGAGCATGATCAGTTAGAAATCGCACCATGTGATCACAAGTCAATAATCAATAATATTGAATAATCACTGAGCCCCACAGAGAGAAATGTGCTGAACCGTTCAAACAAGACACAAGTTTCATACACGAGTCGGAGAGTTCCACATGTTCCTGCCAACAAGGAAATGATGAGGACACCTCGCTGCTCGTCACCGTGTCCAGGCATTTTACAGCAGCGCTGACGGCTCCTGTTTCTTTTTCTTCTTCTATGTATCATTTTGTATTTTTACATTTATAAAAAACAATAATAGAAAACATTTGTGCTAAAATGTTCCTTAAATATAAATGAGAAAATACCTGCGAGCTGACTTTTCAAAATAAATTCACTTTCATTCAAACTTAAATATATTGGTTCCACTTTACAATCCGACTATAAAGGACCTATGAATGGTTTATAACGAGTTAATTAAGAAGCTTGTTAACACTATAAATCCTTTATAAGGTCGTCTGATTGTAAAGTGTCTCACTTTGTTCAGACTGATGAAAATGAGGCCGTGACTCACTTGAACTGTCGTGAACAACCTGTAAATTATTTCTTTATATAATATCATTTAAAATATCTACACACTGTGTCTGAGGTCCACTGATCAATCACCTGATCAATAACCTCACAGTTACTGATTTCTGATCTGAGCTCCATGAACTCAGAGTCTGTTACCTCCAGGAAGTGACACAGATCTGAGGGTGGATCCAGGTGTGATGGTGTACCTGAGGTGGGGGAGGAGCTAGTGAACGTGTGGTGACAGAGTGAGGAGATGGAGACCTGGTCTGGAGGATCCTCGATGGGTGGGGTGAGGGGGAGGAAGGTGGGGGGGTGGGGGGGGGGGTGTTACCTGTCCACCAGGAACCTGCAGCTCCACCTCTGATTTTACTTTAAGAACGTGATGATTCTTCTTCTCTAAAGCTTTTATTCCATTTTATTTTTATTTCCAGCGTTAAACGAGGCCTTTAAACTCTGAAGAACATGTAACTGCTCCTCTCATCATTTCGTCTTTATTTTGATTCTTGAAATCTATTTTTACTGTATTTATATAAGTAATCAGAACCGATCAGCTGATTCTTTCTCAGTTATAGTTGAATAAACATTTAAATCTGGTTCAAACTCTATTATCTCATACAGAGACAAGAAAACACCAGTTTATAACCAACAGTAATATATGATATATACTGTATGTCCCTATAACAAGAGTGATGTAGTGATGTCACACACACACACACACACACACACACACACACACACACATATATCCTCTGGATATATAAAGATATAAGTTTATAACTTATATGAAATGTCCATGGTAAAATCTGTATATGAATATTTCTCAAAAATGTAAAAATTATGTAAAAATTATAAAACTAATTATATATTAAATTTTTTATGCACCTTTGTTAAAAAATG
Organism: Seriola aureovittata; assembly: GCF_021018895.1. Lineage (NCBI taxonomy): Eukaryota > Metazoa > Chordata > Actinopteri > Carangiformes > Carangidae > Seriola > Seriola aureovittata. The sequence goes on along the minus strand of NC_079375.1, from coordinate 26,454,443 downwards.
TATGTTTATAAATATGTATGTAGTTTCTCATTAGTTTTAAACATGTTCATGACTGTACTGTTTATAGTATCAACATATATATAAATACACAGATATATATTTATGTAACATGTCTACAATATAAACATAAATACATAAATGTATATATTTGTGTAAGTTGGACAATATGTCAATATATGAAACTTTTCCAATAACAGGTTTCATAAATAATTTTACATGCATGACATTTGTGTATGTTAGGAACGGTCTAAGTTTAAGTCAACACTGATTTGTTTCATTTTAACATTAAATAATAAGATGAAGATAAGATTAAATTAAATTAAAGATGTGACTGACTATTAATATTTTTTATTTAAATCGCGACTAAATCTACATGTTTTTATTTTTGCAGACGTCCACACAGAATTTTATTGTTTGGCTGAAGGCGGCTCCTGGTGGAGACCCGGAGACTGACAGGAGGGTTTGTGTCGGGGGGGGGGGGGGGGGGGTGAGGGGTGGGGGGGGGGTGAGGGGGGGGGGGGGGGGGGGGGGGGGGGACACTTACTGTGGCCTTTGGGGAGCATGTCGTCGCTGATGTCCTGCGGTCAGCGGAGCCGAGCGAACAACGAGGAGGAAACAACCACAGAGACACAGAGTTACTGAGTTACAGCGACAGACAGAGAGAGCAGAGGGAACGCAGCCGGTCAGCAGGGCGGCCATCTTGGCTCCGGGGAGGGGCGGGGAGGGGCGGGGAGGAGGGGGAGGGGAGGTGGGGGAGGGGCGGAAGGATCAAATGTTCTGCCCTCACAGCTGAGAAGTTTTCAGCAGTTTACATCAGTTTGGTGGTGATACTACATTGTTAAAGCCAGACCCTGTTGCCGTGACAACCGGTGCGTTTTGCAGCACGCCGCCACCAGCTGACCTCTCTTCCTGTCGCCAACCAGACCCCCCCCCCCCCTCCCCCCCCCCACCGCGCTGGTACTTACGGTCGACATCGCTGGTCTCCTGCTCGCTCGCCTCTTTGCTCTTGTAGAACGGAAACTTTCGGGAAAAGAGGTTCTTTTTACGCTTGTCATTGAGAGACTGCTGAGGAGGAAGAGGAGGAGGAGGAGGAGGAGGAGGAGGAGGAGGAGGAGGAGGGGTGATGGAATAAAAAAAAAAAAGAGGAGGAAGAAGAGGGGGAGATGGAGGAGTCTGACGTCGGTTTGGACAGAATGAGAAGCTTCGGTCTGAGTCTGTGATCGGCTCAGTGTCGGCAGCCGGATTCAAACCGAAACAACAACTGAACTGAACATAAATATAAATAAATCAATAAACAAAATATAACATTAGAGCTACAGACAAATATTGTTTTATACATCTTCCTCATTGCCTCGTTTTTTAAAGTATAGTAATAAGTATTTTTGTGATTCGGGATTTTAGATCAATTAATCTAAATATATTGTTCAAGGTTCGTTTACTCATGATAGAAATCTTCACGTGTCCGTCCACCGGAGCCTGAACCACAGAATCAGACGTCTGCTCAACAGGTTTGTTGTTTTTAACTATATTTTCTAGCATGTGCACAGACTGACCCTACACGTCCCTGCTGTTGTTTGAGAGACTGACTTTTACAGAGTGACAGTGAAGGCAGCAGACGTCGAACAGGAGCAGGTGAGAGAGACTGAACATGCAGGTGACACATGCAGACGACGCGGCAGCTACAGGCTGTTTCTGATCAGCTGATTCTGTTTTTTGTTTTTTTTCTTGATGTTTGTATTAATAATAATAAAGTGTAAAAATATGATTGAAATGTTGTTGGAATCTGAAGCTTCTCCACTTTGAGTTAGGAGGCTTGACAAACACGTCATTTATTATGTATTTATCTAGTAATTTATTCATATATTTCAATCCTTTTGTAAATTTAAGACTTTAACAAAACAATTCATCCACATGATTAAAGGTGTGTTTTCACACCTCTTGGACGAGGGGAGCTGAGGTGTTTCTGCTAATGCTGATATAAAACACTTGGGTAACAAATTCTATATATTTAAAGATAATGTCAAGTATTTATTTGATCAGTTCAGATCAATCAGCAAATGTTTTACACTGTTATTTATCATCATTATTATTATTATTATCATTATTATTCTTAGGAGTGTGTTAATGTCTCAGTGCAGAGAGAACTGTCACTCATCTGCTGCGGAGCCTCGTTCAAGGACGCGGGTTCATGGAGTTACACAGCCAGAGAGGATTGTGGGATATCTTCTGGGTTATCAAAAAAAGAAAAAGAAATGAATAAAAAAAAATCAAGTTTAAATGATTCACAACCTGTTTCTGATGTGAACTTTAATATATTCAGTTCAAAGAAAAACTCAAAGCTGCACCGATCAGTTCTTTGGCCACAGGATTATTCACACGCCTCACAAACCAGCTGCGGCTAACCTGTTAGCAAACTAGCCATGACTCAACATGATGAATCTGAGGCCGCGGCCCAAACATCCTGAAGGACCTGAAGTATCTGAGCAGCAGCCGTGATGAGAGCTGAGGTAAAGAGCTTCACTGCTTCCTATCTGATCTCCTTTAGCAGAGAAACTGCCGTCCCACAATTCCTTGCTGCAGCAACATTTAAAGCGACGCAGGATTGTAGTTTAACTACGGCAGACCGTGATAAATATAGAAACAACAGAGCAGCTAAATGTTGTTTCAAAACCGCTCGCTGCACTAAAACATGAATTTTCTCCACTTAACTATAAAAACTGTATGAAACCTCCTTCTGTCTGAACTCAGCTGCTAATTTTAATTTGATGATTATTTTAATGGATCAGATCTTTCTACTCGTGGATTTCTTTCATCTTATCTTTTCTACTTTCAGTGTTTCAGTCCTGTTTGTGTTTGAGGTTAAAGGAGGATTTATAAATAAAGTTGGTTTAAAAATAAACATGTGCAGTCAGATTCTTCTCCTCAGTCCTGATGAATTCTCCTTCACGTCTTTGAGGAGACGAGGTCAGAGAGGTTATTGATTAATATTATTATCTCTGTGTTTGGTCTCCACCAGCTGCTCTTTGTTCTGACACTGTCACAAAACCAAAACTAGCAGCTAAAAGAGGCTGAAAAAAGCTGTGTATGGCTGCAGAGTCTCTGTGGACCCAGAGCCACCATGAAGTCACATGATCCACTGATCAGAGTATTGATCAGTGCAGCTTTAAGTGTGACTCTCCCTCTGACGTCTTCCCTGAGCTGCTGGTCGACACTTTAGTGAAGCAGGGAACTGGAGACATGATTAGATCACATGCTGCACTTCAGCGGGGGGGGGGGGGGGGGGGGGGGGGGGGGGGGGAGGAGGAGGAGGAGGAGGAGGAGGAGGAGGAAGGTGTGTGAGCAGCAGACAGTCAGACATCAATGTCAAGCGTTTCTCTCTGAATGGGGAGGGGGGGGGGGGGGCGGGTCATGCAAGTTGTTTCTTTTTTCCCGTGTGTTAGAGGGCGGGTTGGCGGGCGGCGCTGGGGCGAGGCGTTTTGGCGAGGCGTGTTAAAACAACACACGGTTTTTAAAGGTGTTGGGGGGGGGGGGGGCTGCTGCGTTTCAGCTGCTCAGACGTTTGAGTGGTGAAGAAGAAAAAACGCATCAAAGATCGACAACATGCTGTTAACTGCTGTAAACATTAGTCACACGCATTAGTAGGTGGAGATCAGGTGGCAGCGGCTCAAACACACAGCTCACCTGTACACAGGTGAGACTCAAACACACAGCTCACCTGTACACAGGTGAGACTCATAAACACAGAGAGACTACACATGAATGTAGAGCTATGACATCACTACAGGTAACTATGACATCACTACAGGTAACTACAGCTGTGACATCACTACAGCAAACTATGACATCACTACAGGTACTTACAGCTGTGACATCACTACAGCAAACTATGACATCACTACAGGTACCTACAGCTGTGACATCACCACAGGTGGCTGAGAACACTCACCCCTCTGTCTCGAGACTTGGCGTTGAACTTCACCGTCTTTAATCTCGCTCTCTCCTTCTTCTCAACCCTGCGGTCAAAGGGACAGAAGGTCAAAGGTCAAGCAGAGGTCATGTTCATGCAGACCGTTCTCAGTTTGACCTCATGTGACCTTTGGTTTGGCACTTGGTTGGTTGGGTCTTTATTTGTCTTTCAAATGTGAGTCCAACATACAAATCAAAAGGCCACTGATGCATCATGGGGGATGTAGTTTACGAAAATAAAATAATACATTGTCCAAACAACTACTACAAACGCTACTGTGTTTTCTTTTTGATTTCTTTTCTTTCTTTTTGAAGCCGACCTACATTAACAACCTTCACACAAGTAAACAAAACACTAGTTCACCAAACTAACTCTGCGAGATGAGCAAATCAATCATGTCTGCAACACATGAACACACAGGTCACATGACTCTGTGTGTGTGTGTGTGTGTGTGTGTTACTGACCGTCTCTTGCTGGGGATGACCCCCACCTCCTCCACCTCCCCCTGTGCCGTCAGCTGTCTGGCCTGCCACCACTCGTCGTCGGAGGCGTTCACCACATGGATGATGTCTCCGAACTTGAAGTTGAGTCCCTGACTGGGCAGACCTGAGTCTCTGGTCTTATCGTAGTCGAACAGAGCTCTGCACCACACACACACACACACACACACACACACACACACACACACACACACACACACGCACACGTCATTAATATTATAATAATAATACAATATCATTAAGAAGGTTTCATGAACTCATCTCTTTTTATTTCAGACTGGAATCATTTATTTTACATCATGAATTTAATTTTCTGAATCCATGTTAAGACCATGAGGGAAAAAAAAGCTGGGAAGTGAGTTTTTATTTATTTATTTATATAATTTTAATAATTTATTAATTCATTTTTACCGGATTCATTATATAAAATTATACAAAAAATATTTGAGAATTTTTTATCATTAAAAAATTAATCAGTGAAACATCAGTTTTTAATTCATATATAAATCACATTTAAAATTAATTTAAATTATAATAATACTAAAAAACATTATTAAGTACTTTTCTAATTTTTCCTGCAGCTTAGTGAAAAATCTTTTCTTAGCTGTATTTTTTAATTAATATTAATGAATGAATGAATGAATGAATGAATTAATAATACAGCCAAGAAAATTTAAATTACAAAATAATGCATTAATTCAATATTTTGCATAATTTTGAAATTAACTTAATTTGATCAATCATATTATCAATACATTTCAATTACAAAAAACTAAACAAAAAAGCTTTTGTTTGTTTGTTGTTGTTACCATATGCTAGTTTAACAAAATTAAAAATGTACAATTAAATTAATTAAAAAAAGTGGTTTGCTGTTGTGGTGCTGAATAAGACATTAATAATAAAACTACAATAAATACATAAACAATAACAGTACTAGTAATAATCATTTGATGATAATAATAATTCAGCATTAATTTGAATGTATTCATGATGTGTTTGAATTTCTTAAGTCTTCCCTTTATTTTTCTTCTTATTGCTCTTATTTTGAAGTTCCACAGATCAGCGTCTCCATGGTAACCATTACCTCACCTGACGTATAGCGACCTCTTCTGACTCGTCCTCAGAGATCCGGATCCAGAACTGATGCTGCTGTTCATCATCTGCTCTCTCAGGTCGTGGATCTTCGCCTCGAAGCGACTGTACTCTGAACGAGACACAACGTTCAGTCTTCACTCGTTTCAACGACAAACAACAAACAGGAAGTGGAACTTTTTCTATGTGGCTCATTATTTATCTTCATGCAGACACAGAGTCTCTGGGGCCGGTTGCACAAAACACCTTAAGTCTCCTCTTCAAGGTTTTCCTTTTCTCCTTATCTTAGTCTTGAACTTAAGGAATCACTTAAAGTCAGTCAAACTGTTGCACAAAAGACCTTAGAGACCAAAGCTCACCGTGGTGAAGTTCTCCTCAAAACAGTAGAATTTCACTGCTGTAAATTACTTTTTCCCTTAACTAAAGAAACCTTTTAAGAGATTCTGTGCAACACCATTAAGTAACTCCCTCAGCTGAGGAGAAATTAAACCTTAAGTGCCAAGTGCAATACTTAAGTAGAAAACTTAAGGTGTTTTGTGCAACTGTTGTTGGCACAGAATCTCTTAAAAGGTTTCCTTAGTTAAAGAAAAAAGTTGAGGCATTTGCAGCAGTGAAAGAGATTTTGCAGCAGTAAAATTCTACTGTTTCCATGGAGACTGTTGATTTGCTGTCAATAGGAACAATGTTCTTAATTAATCACCATAAACTCAGAGGTCAGAGGTTCCTTTCGTCTTTTCCCTTAGTTTGGTCTCTAAGGTGTTTTGAGAAACAGTTGAACTGACTTTAAGTGATTTCTTAAGTGTGAGACTAAGAACAGGAGAAAACCTTAAAAGAACATTTTAAGGAAACCTTAACTCAGACTTTAAGAAGAAAACGTAACTTCAGGTGTTTTGTGTATTCTCTGGTTTCTCCAGATATTTCATCATGACTGTGACTTTGTGGTTGTAATAATTAAAGCAGCTTCAGTGGCTGAATCATGATTAGAAGAAAAGACTATTGGTCATGTGACTGGTGCTGCAGGTGTGTCCAGGTGTCTCACCCTCTGGTCTGTAGTGGGCGATGATGGTCACGGTCTGCCCCGCGTTCTTCAGGGCGGCGGCGGCCTGTTCGTGTGTGGCGTTTCGTAGGTCCACCCCGTTCACCTGAAGCACCAACACACAACACGACAGTGTTCGACACAGCGAAAAAAAAGAAGACAAGACCAGGTGACCTCCACCTTCACCACCTCAGTGTTTTTAGACGATGGGAACCAATCCTGTCAACTCGTGAGAGAGAGTTAGCATTAGCACAACCGCTAACACTGTGTCCGCCACTGCTAGTTACAAGCTAACAAACAACATAAGCAAATAAAAGATGCTAACTGTGCTAACGGTTCTGATCCGTCTGCTAGTCTCTGGTTCTGGTCTCAGACTCCTCCTCTGAGTCTGGGTCTGACTGAGGCTCAAACATGTGGCTGAGTCTCTCTGATGTTTCCTCCTCTCACCGTCTTGATGCTCTCTGCTCTTTCACCTGTCCACCTGGAGCCAGCAGGTGGTGGGCGGGGCTAAAGGCCTGATCCAGATTACTCAATCAGGAAGTGAGAGGAGATGAAAACCATGTTAAACTAAATATGAATCACAGCAGAGGATTTTTACAGAGTACATTTGTGAGTGTGTGTGTGTGTGCGTGTGCGTGCGTGTGTGCGTGTGTGTGTGTGCGTGTGTGTGAGTGTGCGTGTGTGCATGTGTGCGTGCGTGCGTGTGTGTGTGTGTGCGTGTGTGTGTGTGTGTGTGTGTGAGTGTGTGTGTGTGTGTGTGTGCGTGTGTGTGTGCGTGTGTGTGTGTGCGTGTGTGCGTGTGTGTGTGTACGCACTGAGACGAGTCTGTCTCCTTTCCTCAGCTCTCCACAGAGGTCGGCTGGTCCTCCCGCGAGGATGAAGGAGATGAAGATCCCCTCTCCGTCCTCCCCGCCCACGATGTTGAAGCCCAGTCCCGTCGCTCCTCGGTGCAGCACCACCTTCCTGGGCTCCCTGCGGGACCACACAGCAGCTGTCAATCACCCTGAGGTCACGTGACCACACACGGACAGAGAAGATGGCGACTGGCTCAGGTGAACAAAGTTACTCCGTTGAAACTCTTTCTGTTCTGAGTTGAACAAACTCCATCAGCTGAGTCACAGCACAGACCCTCCTGGGTCAATACCACTCTGACACAAGTGAAAGGATTTAAGTACTGGATGTTAAAAATACTGAAGGATTCATAAGTACATTTTGATGTATTGTTCCACATTTACAGAACCTACTGAACAACCTACTGACTGACTGAAGAACCTGGAGAATAAAAAGACTGTTGACATGGACATGAAAACACAACTGAATCAACAAAAGGAGCCACTGTTGTTTTCATATTTCTGATTGTTTTTAGTCAGTGATGAAGTCTGGTCGTGGTAAACTCAGCAAACATTTCAGACTAAATGAATCTTTATTTCTAAAGCTTCAAACACAGACTTCAGATCAGACTGAGTCACAGTCTGTGTGAAGAATCTTCTGCCTCATCTTTATCTCACATCTCCATCGTCAGGACACTGACAGGGTCAAACATGGCCGACAGTGGAGGATTCGGCTGTGATTGGCTGTGAAGAACACAGTGTACGGTCGATCACATTTTCAAAATAAAAATGAAATCCATTCCTCTGACTAAAAGCTCTGCTTCAAAGTAAGAGTCCTTCATAGAAATGTAGTATTCAGATGTTTACAAAACAAATGAAACTCAAGTAAAAGTACTTTGTTCCTCCTGCTCGATGCAGCTCAGTGACCAGAGAGTAAAACCTGAGGGGTGATGGTGTTTGTGTGTATTTGCACAGTTGAACCAGTAGAGGGCAGAACATCTGTGTCCACAGCTTTTATAATAATCCCTCCTCCAACACAAATAAATCTGAGGAGACACAATGACTCCTGCTGCTGACGGAGCCGGACTCGTCTCTCAGTCTCAGGGGATAAAGATGGCCGCCTCATGACAACGACACCTGAACTCTTCAGATTTAACAACAGATTAAAAACAGTGTTGGTCTGATTTTAGTGGTTTGATGGTGTCAGCTGTTTGTGCAAAACTTTAAACTTTATTCAGCTGAAAAATATTTACATTTATTTATTCTATATTTTTATTCTATGTAAAAAGTTAATAATATAATAATAAATTCAAGATAAATCAGTAAAGGATGAATTACTATTTTCTTTTTACAGGGTATTTTATATAAAAGTCATTTTATTTTTTATGATGCATTTGTATATATTTGAGTTATTTTTCGTATTTCAACTTAAATAAATTTACTTGTTTTGTAACAAAAAATGAATAATGTTATTTACACCAATTTAATTACAAAAATAATCTTTTAACCACTAAATGTCTAAATCACATGTTCTGTCACAATGTCTGTTTATATTATGTATTTAAATCAGAGGATTTATAGTTGAACTCCCTGTTTAAAACTCAAACTCTTATTATTAAGAAGTGTCAATGTGATGTTTTTGTCCTCACCGGGTGACATCGTCGTCTCCCAGCATGCTCTTCGGGGGCGGGGAGTAGCGTCCTGAGGATGCTGGCGGGGGCAGGGTCTGACCGAGGAAGTTGGGGGTGCTGATATGGTTCTCCATGTGCTGGGAGTACGCTGAAATACACACACACACACACACACACACACACACACACACACACACACACACACACACACACACACACACACACACACACACACACACACAGGCGTCAGAAAACTAAAACCACTTGTGTTCCTGTGTCCATGAAGAAGAAAAAACAAGTTCAAATGAAACACATCAGAAACACGTTCACCTCCTTCTTCCTGACACTTTCTCTCCGTCTGATCGCTCACCTGCTCAGACCCTCCTCCACACTCACCTGTTGGGCTCCTGTTACCGTGTGATTGGACGAGGCCAGGAGCCGTAGAGGGGGGGTGTAAACTAAACCGGTAAGTGAGAAACACTAAACACGGGTGTGATCACAAACTGATCATGAGCCTCGAATGCAGCTGAAGAAAACATGTAAACAGGCAAAACACAAACATTCAGAAACATCGTCATCAGTTTGACCTAGATACAGATACAGGAAGTGTTTCCAGGGGACACTGAAAAGTGATGAACTTGCTGTTTAATGCTTTGTGACTTTTGAAGTTAAGAACATTGAAGAACAAGTGCACATGGATGCATCATAACACATCCATGCAGGTGTGTCCCAGCCGGGTTCATCACTTTTTAGTGTCCCCTGGAAACACTTCCTGTTGTGTTGTTAGTATCTGCAGCACACGCGTTGTCAAACTGAAGTTGTTTGTATTTTGTCTGTTTACATGTGTTTTCTTCAGCTGCAGTGTGTTGAGCTCTCAGGGGTTTTCTTCTTCAACCACTGTATCAGATGTTTTACTGACTGTTTGGATAACACCTGGAAACTTGTCATTGCTGTTATTATCATTATTAGTAGTTTTACTTTGTATTTGATGATATTTTCTTCCTCCCTTTTAATTTACATCATTGTTTTGCATCATATTGTCATCGTAAGACCACCATACTTTGTGGAATCTGCTGTATCTGGTAACATGAAATTTATTTTTCATTTCTACAGCTGCAGTCGTTAGACGTCCATGTGTAGTGTGATTATAGATTATAGATCAGGTCTAGCTTCTATATTAATACTGTGAAAGTATCAAAGCCTCAGTCCACAGAGAAATGCACACAGCCTGTATTCAGAAACTGAGCCTTAAAACCAGCCGTCAGGACTTCTGGAACTTTGTGATGTCACAACAAAGCAGTCACCAAGCCCCGCCCACCTGGACCCACCATCCAAACCTTGCAGGATTTGGTTTTCTCTGAGTGTTTTTACCTGAAATCTTCTATATTTTTATTGGATCACTCAGAAAACAGTCAGCCAATCAGAAGAGAGGCTCAGAGCCTCCTCTCTTCTGATTGGCTCACCGACCTGTTGTTACTAGAGCTGCAGAGAGAAGCCTGAGAGAGGAGATGTAAAACTACACTGAGATGGTTTTTATATCTTCTGATGGATCAACACTTCAAATAAAACACAGAAGAAGAAGAAACATGGAGCTTTAATGGTCTGATCCGATCTGTCCAATTGGTTGACATGGTGACTGGAGCAGGGGATGATGGGACGGCTGGCTGCATCATCACAACGACAATGACTTCATCTCTTCTCGTTGCGACTGTGGAGTGTGAGCGAACTGAACAGAATGATTTCTTATTCATTAGCTGTGGCTCAGATCTTTGCTGTCCACTGTGGCAGGACATCATTACACATAATGCCCCCCCCCACAGTGTTAAGTGTACTGCAGTGTTGCTGTGTGGATTAGACTACAGTGACAGCAGCTGAAGCTTGTGATGCAGCTCGACGCTCGCTGATTGGATTTGCTGCTCGTCCTTCACGCGTCTCAACATCAGGGGGGGTGGGGGGGGGGTGAGCAGAGGGGGGTTAGATAACAAAGGTTACAAGGAGGGGTGGAGGAAGAGAGGGGGGGGGTCTATGATAACATGCAGGGGTTGAAGCCGAGGGGGTCTTTAGAGAAGAAGGGGTCGATGGTCGACTGTGGATGTTGCTATAGTGACGACGTCATGGTGACAAGATAACAGTTAGCACGGTATTTAGGCGACTTGTTCGCTCCGTGCCACTCAGAGTTGTAAAGCAGGAAGTGGACCAACACAACAACAGGACGATGTTGTCTTCTAAGCCACACCCACACCACTGCGTTTTCAAATGAATGTGCAAACACAGGAAACAGGAAGTAGCAAAGACAACAAGGTCAGTAACACTGTCATTCATCATCACGTTGTATTCACCACTGGTAGTCCAGGCTGATGACAGCCAATCAGGAGAGACCGTGGGTGTGACCTCATCGTTTACAGAGGCCTCAGTTACTGTCCCGACTACAACAAAACCCGGGAGCTTTCAAAATAAAATACAACCCCAGACTTTTCAAAATAAAAGACAACCCCAGAGTTTTCAAAATAAAAGACAACCCCAGACTTTTCAAAATAAAATAAGTCCAGCAGAGTTTCTGAAATTCTCTGGAGTCGTGTTGACGTCAGGAGGAAACGGCGTGGACGGAGCCTAAAAAAGACGTTTCCACCTGATTATTTTACCTGCAAACTGAAGTATTTCAATACAGATATACTGATATTCAAAGACAGAATTCAGTATTGATCTGCAACGTGAAGGTATGATTTACGGTCATTTGTCTCCATCATCTTCAGATTGTCTCCGCTCCGACTGATCGATCACTTGATGGTGTCCTGGTCACACCTGGTTCAGTCTGTCCTTCACTGTCTCCACACTGATCCAGAGTTCGTGCTCTGAATGGGAGTCCTGCCTCGTCTCGACTTTGAAACGTGTTGTATGATGAATCACACACACACACACCACACACACACACACAAACACAAACACACACACACACACCACACACACACACACACAAACACACACACACACACACACACACACACACACACACACACACACACACACACAAACACAAACACACACACAGACACAAACACACACACACACACACACACACACACACACACACACACACACACACACACACACACACACACACACACACACACACACACACACACACACAGTGGTCCCTGCTGGATTCAACACTAACTCGGGATCAGATTCAGCTGGGCCACATCTGAACCAGGACCTGCTGATCCGGTTTGTGTGGCGTTATAAGACTTCATGTCCCAGGTGAGGAAGACGCTAGGAGAGGAAGAACTGATGAAGACTCTCTCAGGGTTTGAGTTACACCATGTTCAGACTCACATCATGAGTGAGGACTTTCTGTTGTTCAGACTGGACTTTAGTGTCACACCCACAGGAAACCAGCTCCTCACAGATCATTAAAGCTCCATATTTTCTTCTTCTTCTGTGTTTTATTTGAAGTGTTGATCCAAAATAATAGTTTCACATCTCCTCTCTCAGGCTTCTCTCTGTAGCTCTAATAACAACAGGTCAGTGAGCCAATCAGAAGAGAGGAGGCTCTGAGCCTCTCTTCTGATTGGTGGGCGGGGCTTGGTGACTGCTTTGTTGTGACATCACAAAGTTCCAGAAGTCCTGACGGCTGGTTTTAAGGCTCAGTTTCTGAATACAGGCTGTGTGCATGTCTCCTATAAGGGGATATATTATTATCTCTTATATACATCCTCTGGATATATGAAGATATAAGTTTATAACATATGAAATATGCATAGTAAAATTTGTATATGTACATAAATCAAAAATATCTGTGATGAATTTTTATCCTGTATAATACGTTGCATCTATTAAAAACAACATACGTTTAAAACTATGTGATTATGTATGTTTTTTCTTATTCATTTCACATTAAATTTAAACATGTCTCTCCTATAATAATAATAATAAAAACAGTATAATATATAATATGAACATCTATGTAACATATGTATATAATATAAGCATATATACATAGATAGTTTCCAATCAATGTATGTACATATATTACATTTGTGTATGGGTCATTCACTGTGAACTGAACTGACAGAAGTCTGTAGCGTCTCTGTCAGTTCTCAGGACCTGAAGAACAGCGACGTACGGAGGCTTTACAGTAAAACCTCTCACAGCTGATGGGAGGGACGCTGATGTTCCTGAGGGGGAGGAAAAGGAGGAAGTGGTCACTCACAGTTGGTGAGGTCGGGCGGGGCGAAGCTGTCGTTCATGAAGACACTGTTGGGTTTGGCCACTTTCAAGTAGACCACGTCAGGAGTGTTTTTCAAGGCAGTGACGGCGTGTTCGTGGCTCACCTCCTCCAGGCAAGCACTGTTCACCTGGAGGGGGGGGGGGGGTAAAGACCAGAAGGTAAAATCTAACTGCTCAGACATGAAGCCTCTGATAAAGTGGAGTTACGTGGAGTTTCCAAAGTCAGTGAGTAATCGTGTTAAATAATCCTGATAATGATTTTTGCCATATTCAGCAGCCTTGCTAACTCGTACCCTCAGCACTGGTTACTGATGTGTTCCCTGAGGTCTGAATTCAATCCAAGAAAACTATTTATTGTCAAATTAAATAAAACCAGCAACAAGCGTCGACCTTATTAACTCATTAACATTTTTAAAGAGGCTTAGGATCATAAAAAACCTTTTCAGACCAAGAGTCTCGTTGAAACAACCTCAGTGAAACGATGACACTCTTAGAAACCAGCAGCCTGACACATAAACAGAAGAGTGAGTCCTCACAGCCAGCAGTTTGTCTCCGATCTGCAGCCTCCCGTCTTTATGTGCCGCTCCGCCTTCGATGATCTTGGTGACGTAGATGCTGTTGTCGCCCGGGATGTGCTGGTTCCCCACTCCGCCTGCTATACTGAAGCCGAGACCTGCAACACACCGGGACCAGGACCCAGAGTGAGGGGGAGGATCAGGAAGAGACAGAAACACGCTGCTGCCACAATTTAACACAAATCAGGGCTCGAAGATGCACACAAACACATTTCAGGATGTTTCCGTGGAAACCGGTCTTAGTTCTCGAGCCTGGGCTGTTGTCTGAATAATCATGAGGCCCTGAGGGATTTCACCGAAGACGTCCTCACCACGTCTCCATCAGGAGCTACAGCACCGACCTTCAGCTTCACGCCTCAGTTCAGCTTCTGTCTGACTGGATGTTTAAACTGAACGGCGCTCTGTACACGTTCGTTACCTTTGGGTCCTTTCACCAGTTTGATCTCCATCACTTTCTCAGAGACGGGTTTCCTCCTGCGGACGTAGAGTCGCACCAGAGAGCCCGCCTCCTTCAGAGCCTCCACGGCTCGGCTGTGGGTCACGTCTCGAACGTCCACCTCGTTAACTCTCAGGATGACGTCGTTCACCCTGAAACACACACACACACACACACACAAATAAATATAAATAAAATAAATAAAACAATTATTTAAATAGGCATTAAAAACAGGAATTGTAAAAAGAATTTATAAATGAACGCTTAATCATCAATAAATACTTAAGATTTAAAAGTGGATTTACAAAAACAGAATAAAACTCTCATTAAATAAACAATTTATAAATACATGAATTAATTGATCAATAAATAATAAATACATTCCTGGATTCCCTCTTCCTTTTCCTAGCTGCTTTTCCTATTCCTGTTGGCTAATTGGTTAGCTTAGTCATTTAGCTTCTCCTGTTAGCCCCTCTGTGTCATTCTAAAACCAGGCTAAACAATCCCAATTGGCCATGGGATGTAACAAGCTCTCTGATTGGTTGAAAAGCTAACCAGTGGGTTAGTTAGCAGAAAAGCTAAATGACAAAGGCAAACTGATTAGCTAATTGAATAAAGCTAAAATGCCTTTTCAAATCAAATTAAATTCTATTATTTATTCATGAATTAATAAATGTATTTATACGTTTTTTTATCTAACAAGAGTTTTATAATGTTTTTGTAGATCTATGTCTAAATCTTAAATATTTACTGACGGATTAATCGTTCATTTATAAATTCTTTTTAAAATCCCTATTTTTAAAAATATGAAATTAAGGAAATGCTTTATTGCTTTTCCTGTCACATCACTGGTCCTCTATAAGATTTAGAGTTACTTTTTATTTATTTTACATTAATCTTACTTTTGTGTTACACAATACCAATAATTTAGTGTGAACAGTAATTTTAATACAGTAAAGTGGTGTGTGTGTTTTTCCAGGTTTGGACATGTGTGTAACGTGTTTATTGTTCCTGACAGAAACAAAGTGAAGTGATTGGGAGGAAGTGGTTCGTCTGTTGGTTTCACTCTTCCTGCTCTAAACATGTTGTTTCTCTCTGACTCTATTTGTTTGAAACTGACCTGAACCTTCAGACACCTGAGACACTTCTAAAGCAACCTGAGAGCCCACCGCCCATCATCATTATCATCATCATCACCTGGATCAGGTGAGTCAGACTCTGGCTGATGCATTATGAATGAAGCAGTGAAAGGCAGCGGGACACTGCAGGGGGTTCTGGGTAAAAAGACACCGGCTTCAACAGCAGACTTTTAAAAAACTCCTCACACACAGTCCTGTAATAACTGACTGGAAAACAAACTGTGAACACAACACTGACACATCAGCAACTTGTTTAGGCTAACGTTAGCTTGTTTAGGCTAACATTAGCTTGTTAGGTTAACGTTAGCTTGTTTTTTGTGTTAATGTTAGCTTGTTTAGGCTAACATTAGCTTGTTAGGTTAACGGTAGCTTGTTTTTTGTGTTAATGTTAGCTTGTTTAGGCTAACATGAGCTTGTTAGGTTAACGTTAGCTTGTTTTTTGTGTTAATGTTAGCTTGTTTAGGCTAACATTAGCTTGTTAAGGTTAACATTAGCTTTAAAAGAAGCTTGTTTAGGTTAACGTTAGCTTGTTTTTTGTGTTAATGTTAGCTTGTTTAGGCTAACATGAGCTTGTTAAGTTAACATTAACTTGTTAAGGCTAACATTAGCTTTAAAAGAAGCTTGTTTAGGTTGATGTTAGCTTGTTTAGGTTAACGTTAGCTTGTTTTTAGTGTTAATGTTAGCTGGTTTAGGCCAACATTAGCTTGTTATGGTTAACATTAGCTTTAAAAGAAGCTTGTTTAGGTTGATGTTAGCTTGTTTCCTGTGTTATTGTTAGCTTGTTTAGGCTAACATTAGCTTGTTAAGGTTAACATTAGCTTTAAAATAAGCTTGTTTAGGTTAATGTTAGCTTGTTATGTTGACGTTAGCTGATTAGGTTAACATAGCGACAGCTCATTACGTTAGCTGGGTGCTCACAACATTAGCAGCTACAGTCGTTACTGTTCAGTCTGGTAAAACATAACACTGACTGACTGTCTCCATGTTACTCAGTGTAAACTACCGCTGTACACTGACTATATGGAGGTGTGTGTGTGTGTGTGTGTGTGTGTGTGTGTGTGTGTGTGGGGTATTTCAGTGTTATTGGTTCTGACTAACGAACATCCTGGTATTGTGACGTCTCCAGTCTAATTTGGGAGACTCCGCACTCTGCATCGTAGTTGAGGACCAGGTCTTTAAGATCAATGTGTCCTCTCGTCCTCTGTGTGTGTGAGTTGTCCCACCTGAGACGTCCGTCCTGGGCGGCGGCTCCTCCAGGTATGACTTTGGTGATGAAGATGCTGGGGTCTTCACCGATGTGGGGGTTGTCTGTGCCGCCGGCAATGCTGAAGCCCAGCCCCGAGTTTCCCTGGCAACCAAAGACAGAGGATCAGTCTGATGTTAGTGGTGGAATAATCTGTGATTGAAGTAAACAGGCTACAGCACATTCACATTTAAAGGACTCGTGTGGTTTTATTCTACATTATTATCATCAACAAATCCCAAGTTTCATTATTTAAAGTCTCAGTAATTTACTCAATCAGCTGATCAGCGTGGTTTTCAACAAACAAGCATTTGTTGGGACTATTTTCAGCAGCGGATTAATTCTACATTGAATACACTTTCTCAGGACTGGCTGACTTTATATGTTCCTGCAGTAAATACCAGTCTTGGTAGGACAGCCTTCAGATATCACGCCACATCTGTCTGGAATAATTACATATTATTATATTAATAATAATCAATTTTTAATTATTAATTAATTATATATATATATTTCTGAATCAACGACATAATTATCTCAGAATTCTAAGAAAGATTTTCTGAATTAACGAGATAATTCTGAGATAATTAAACTTTCCTCAGATCTCAGATATGACTTCCTGATTAAATAAAGTATAAATGCCGTATTACATATGTATTTAGAAAACAATGAAACTCGTGCTGGGTTACAGAGTCTCACCAGATTTTAATACGCAACTGGTGAGATAATCCCCCCCCCCCCCCCCCCCCCCCCACACACACACAATTAAACCACGTTCACTAACATATGAAGAACACACGAGCCTACAGACAGACAGACAGACAGAGACACAGACAGACAGAGACACAGACAGACAGAGACACAGACAGAGACACAGACAGACAGACAGAGACACAGACAGACAGAGACAGACAGACAGACAGACAGAGACACAGACAGACAGAGACAGACAGACAGACAGACAGACACAGACAGACACAGACAGACAGAGACACAGACAGACAGACAGAGACACAGACAGACAGACACACAGACAGACAGACACAGACACACAGACAGACAGACACAGACAGACAGACAGACAGACAGAGACACCGACAAACAGACAGACAGACAGACAGACAGACAGACAGACACAGACAGACAGACAGACAGACACAGACAGACAGACAGACAGAGAGACAGAGAGACAGAGAGACAGACAGACAGACACAGACAGACAGACAGACAGACACAGACAGACAGACAGAGACACAGACAGACAGACAAACACAGACAGACAGACAGACAGACAGAGACACAGACAGACAGACAGACAGAGACACAGACAGACAGACACAGACAGAGACACAGACAGAGAGACAGACAGACAGAGACAGACACAGACAGACAGACAGACAGACAGAGACACAGACAGACAGACACAGACACACAGACACAGACAGAGACACAGACAGAGACACAGACACACAGACAGACAGACACACAGACACAGACAGACAGACAGACAGAGACACAGACAGACAGAGACACAGACAGAGACACAGACAGACAGACAGAGACACAGACAGACAGAGACAGACAGACAGACAGAGACACAGACAGACAGAGACAGACAGACAGACAGACACAGACAGACACAGACAGACAGAGACACAGACAGACAGACAAACACAGACAGACAGACAGAGACACAGACAGACAGACAGACACACAGACAGACAGACACAGACAGACAGACACACAGACAGACAGACACAGACAGACAGACAGAGACACCGACAGACAGACAGACAGACAGACAGACAGACAGACAGTAGGACTCAGCTGGCTGAGCCTCTTCTTATTTACAGTACGCTGCACATGAAGGCGCTCAGCTGAATTAGGACGATGATAATAATAATAAAGATTTCACCACAGGCAGATTAAAGATTCAAACACAGCTGCATCACACTCTTCATCACGTCCTCAGCCTGATGCATCTGGACACTTTCTATATTTAAAATACAGTCTGTAGGTTTGGTAAAGACACCGGTTCGTCCTCAGAGTTTAAAAGAACATTAAAGTGTGTGGAGTGATGGACCGCAGCTCGTAAAGACGTGTCGGAGTCTTCGTCTTACCCTCTCCAGTGTGATCTCCTCGTACTCATAGTCGGCCTCCGTCCCGTTCACCTGCACGCGCACACACACACACACACGATTTATCAGTTACCTGTTAGGTCACGTTAATAAAAAACAGGTGATTCATCTTCTCAGCTGAAGAGGACACAGAGTTTGAACCTTCAGACTGTGTGTTGTTGTGAACCACAGACATATTTCCACAGGTTCACCTTGTTAAATAGAAACACCTGTCTCCTCGCCATCAGCTGATCTATGACAGTGCAAATAAAACCCAGCAGCAATGATGATGATGCAAACGTATAAAATAAACAAAATCAGAGAGATGAACTGGTTTCTACACTGGTTTTTAAACGTGGCAGAAAACCAGCGTCGTTCATCATTAACTCACAGTTTTTCAGCATAAAACAATAATTGCTAATGATATAATTGATTAAATGAACAGAACCTGGACTCAGAGCAGCAGCAGCAGGATGATTGGAATAAAGAATTAAAAAAGCTGAATTCTGTCACGATAATATTCATTGAGGTTTAGACATTGACCTTCAAAATAAAAGTCTGGTCTGAGCAGGTGAACAAGTTGAACTCACGTATGGAGGCGTGTCCAGGCTGTCGGTGTTGACCACCACAGGGGGAGGATTGGCCTGAGGAGAGAAGAGACATCACAGCGTCAGAGGAGACGTCTTCGCTCAGAAACACCCCCCCACAACAACAACAAACCCCCCCCACACACACCTCCCATTCAATCAGCATCCAAGCACAAAACCTGAGCAACCTCCCACTGAGCTCCACCCCTACAGAAACACCACACACTGAACCCAAGCAGCAAATGAAAGAGACTCACTCTCCTCATGATGCTACAGACCAACTGAGGACAGGACAGGAAGCCGTGGATTTGAGCAGAGATTAGCGAGGACAGAGCGAGCGAGCGCTACCAACATGGCGGCATGTCACTGTGAAGCAGAAGCCTGAAATCAACCGACGTCAAAGTCCAGCAGGATGCAAAGACTCCTCTCCTTCTTCTTCTTCTTCTAGCCTCAAAATCAATCTCTCCCTAACTCACTCGCTCACTCACTCACTCACTCGCTCGCTCACTCACTCGTTCTGCTCCTGTCTGCCTCTCTCGCTCACTTTCTGCCCGGGAGGAGCCAGATGGGCTCTTAAAAGTCAAATGGGGGGAGTGTGGCATTTCTCCCACTGTGTGCATCTCTAATCTGCTCACTTCATCAGAGCCACAGCTGGACGGCAGACATGGGAGTGAAAACGCTGCGTGGCGGCGGCGGTGACGGCGGCAGAAAGACGAGCAGCCACATGAAGGAGGAGACAGACGAACAGACAGATGCAGCACAGAGGAAAAGACAGGTGGAGGAAAATAAAAAGAGAAAACAAAAAAACCTGTGACGTCGGAGGGATGACGGTGGTCTCGGCTGGGATTGGCGAGATTGGGATCACAGGGATTATGGGAGAGGAAGGCGGGGCGGCTTCGGCCTGCTGAACAATAGCATGGTGAGGGGTCAAAGGTTAGACAAACACAGTGCAGCACAGATGAACAGTGAAGAGGAGGAGGAGGATGTTGACTGACGGGTGTCCATGTCATGTGTCTGTTTGTTTTGAACACACCGAGGTGCCAGGTGGGTGGAGTCTGACACACACAGGCCACAGAGGGTCAGAGAGGTCGGCCAATCACACGAAGACGTGCAGTGATTGACAGACTACCTGACACTTTCTGGACAATTCCTGATGCGACAAACTCCGCCCATCTGCTGCTCTAAGAAGATTAAAGCCACACTATCTGACCTGAGTGTGTGTGTGTGTGTGTGTGTGTGTGTGTGTGTGTGTGTGTGTGTTAAATCCTCCGTCCCTCGGCTCAGTCTCAGCAGGGGGTGAATGTCCTTTTGGTGATTATTGAAAAGCAGCAGATATTTCAATCTGGGAGAGGAGAGAGTATTAACCCCCGACAGCTCAGCGGTGACATCAGCGCACATGGTCAAAGGTCAAAGGTCAGTTGCACAACTGTCACAGCAATGTGCTACAGCAGCACTGATTTCAGGTCTGATTTCTGAGTTCATCCTGACGAGCAAAGGTCACGGGGTCAATGAAATGTGAAGGGTTCGTCCTCGGGGGAGAGGGACAGACGACCACGTCCGTCTCCTTCTCATTGAAATATCTCAGCGACGCCTCGATGAAACTTCTTCAAATTTGACACAAACATTCACTTGGACTCAAGGATGACCTGATTAGATTTTGGTGGCTAAAGGTCAAAGGTCAAGGTCAGTGTGACCTCACAAAACACTTTAGCCACAACTCACACCTTCACAGAAATGATGACAAAACAGTTCATATTTTGTGACTCTGGATAAACAGGGACGTGACCCGGAACTAGTCTGAGTGGCGGAGGGATACAAGAGGAGGTGATTTAGTTTATAAACACATCAACAGAAACAGAATATACAGATAAATATCTTTAACTGTAATTTCAGCTCAGATGCCTCATGTCAGTGATGATCGACTGATTATCATTAATGACATTAAAGGAACTTCAGTAAAAAAGAAGTTCCACACTGGTTTAGAAAATGTTGAAATGTTGTAAAGATCACACAAGGTTTTATTTTCTATCACTAATCTCCTGCTGACGCCCAACACCAACGCCGTCACACCTGCCACTGGTCCACATCAGTCCGATGTCACACTGTTTTACCCCCAGACTAACTCAGGTCTAAGACCAATGTTACCACGGTAACATGTTAATCAGTGGCACCTGTGCTGACCAGCAGCACCCAAAAACAAACAGAAAAACATGTCTCATAATTTGTGGTTTGCTAAAGCTGTGAGAAAGACTTTTAGATATTTATTTTCCTAATCAGATTTTTATTTTTATTGTTTTACGCTTCACTGAATTTTCAAAGTAAAACGTCCTGTAACTGTTGAATTCTTCCTAAAGACAAACATGTTCTGCTGAGGGTAAATGGAGCTCAGTGGTTAGATGTGGTGTCTCCATCGGCTATTTTTGTTTAATTTTGAAAAAAGTCTGAATTTACCCAGAATTCATTGCACCACAGTCGGACTTAAGACAGTCAAGAACTAAACTGCTTTGTGCAACAGATGAATTCAGACTCGGTCTGTCTGAAGTCTGTGTGAAACCAGCTCTGCTCTGCCTTCATTTCTCTTCATTAGGGATGTGATTGTTTGAAACAATCTAATCCAAACTTATGTGACTATTTGTTTACAAATCTATGCCGGCCAGCAGACTCCTATAAAAGGGTTTGTGTATGTGAAATATTAATAATAATAATAATAATAATAATAATAATAATGATAACAACAATAATAATGATAATAATACCCTGAAGATCAGGTTCAGAGTCATTTCCGTCATCATGAGATAAGATGAGTTATTCCTTTCTCAGTCCCACAGTCGGTAAATTTGAAGTTTTACAGCAACAAAGTGACAGAACAGAGAAAGAAAAACTGCAAAATGACGATATCAAGTGCTTAAAAAAGATAAATAAATATAATAATATATGAACATTAGATATTTAAAGATAACAAAAAACAAAAAAAATAGCAGCAGATGAGTGAGATCAGTGGTTTTAACCCTCGAGTCAAGTTCAGTTAATGGGAGACAAGATAAATAGATCTGACCAAAGATGGTGAACGTGACAGCAGCAGGAGGCTGCCACATACATTTATATTCATTTTAATATTTGGTTTTAAACTGGAGGGAGCTTCAGAGGGGAAAGTGACTCCACCTCTTCATCTAGAACAGCTGGTAACTACTACACCAGAAAATCATTTCACAATAACTCAAGTGACCAAACTGCTGGTACGTGACTGTGGCTTCACTTTAAAACCCTGGTTCACACATTGAAGCACAATAAAGAGGAGTGAGCGTGAGGCGGCCTTCGACACTGTGACCTCTGTTATGTAAGAGCGGGACCTCGCGAAGCTGCTGGCAGGAAGCGCCGCTGTGTGTTTCGAAGAGGCTTAATTGTTGTGCTGCAGCAGCGGAACCCGGAGCCCATGGAAAACAAACAGCCGCTAAAATTAGCCGCTCACATCGACCGCATCGATCCAGCAGCCCTACATCTGGAGCGCCGCTCAGAGAGCCGCTGATAATGGGGCTTAATTGCTCCCAAAGAATTGAAACAGGTTTGACAAACGCAGCAGAGGACAGAGTTTCTGTAGGAATTTAACCAGACTGATGGGTGAGAGTGAGCGCTCCTGTCACACACAGAATCTTTGACCATCGACACCAGAGAGACATGAGCTAACCAGGACAACTGGGTCCAAAAGAAATGATTCCAAAACTGTTGATTTAACAATTAGCCAATAAATCAATCAGTCAATCATCAGCAGATTAATTAACAACAGATGTGATGATTGATTAAAGTCAGAGAAAAAAATACCTGATCTTCTCTCATTTATATCTCAGTAAGCTGAATCACTGAGGGACATTTGAACGCATCACTTGAGAGACTAAATGAAGAATCATTTAACACAAAGATGATCAACTTTACAAACAACAGATATCTAAAGCTTTTTCACAACAATTACAAGTTCTTACATTTTACAGTTTAAAATAATAATAATGCTTTTATTAGTCAGAACACAGAGCACATTCGTTTGTTGACAGAAACCTCAAACACATCTTCTCTTGTTCTTATTCCCAGACACGTTCACTGATCCTGTCAGACAGCAGAAACATCAGTGTGACTGTTAGCAGCAGCTCTAAAACCAATCACATGATAATTATTGTACACAGCATCGTCATCTACTGCATGTAGAAGAATAAAGGAAAAAAGCCAAACTGATTAAAAACAACAAGAGGAAGAAATAAAACAAAGACAGAGCTGCTGGAAAGTGATGGAGGATGTTTAACGAGCGGAGCAGAGAGATGATGAGCTTCCTGTTTTCAGCTGCTGGGACACACGTGGACTTTCTCTATTGATTCTCCATAAACTGACACACTGTAGTAACTCAATCTGACACGCACACAAACACACTGCTGCCACAACGCTGTACATGTGCAGCCAGTGACCATCAACAACACGACGTCTGTGACGCTGCTGCAGACACAAGAACAAAACCAAAACAGCAGTTCTCAGTTTGGTTTTCTCAACGTCTTATTAACAGGTGTGTCAGTTCTGACAAACACAAACATTTGTTTCTACAAATCCTTTTTATCGAACAAGAGCCTGTGATGAATCAAACACAGTCTAAAAGAGGGAAAACTTTGACTGAAGTCTGGAGCTACTGTTTGAACGTGAGCAGTTATCAGTGTCAGCTGTCACAGCTGGAGGACGATACTGAGTGCGATAAACTTCAGTAGCTCTTGTCACTAACTTGGAGTGACGAATACTTACTTACTTACTACAGTATTTTACTTTGAGGTATCGATAGCTGAGAGGTCGGTCAACTGGTGACCAGGTCCTGAACCAAGCAAAGAGACCATCAACTTCAGAACAACACAATCTATGAAAAGTACAATCCTCACCAACAACCAGTCACAGAGAAGTTCCCTGGCACACAGCAGCACCACAACGCCAACCAAGTCCAACCGAGACGTCCTGAAACAACTCAAACAGACTCAGGCCAGGGTCGACTGGTCCAATCACACCCGTGATCCAGAGCGTCAAGTTCACCATCAGAAACCTCTGGCAGAAGGTCAGACAGAACCGGACCTTCTTCCCCACAAACATAAAGGTAATAAAAGTAACGATGACGCCCACCTGGAGCTTCGAGCTTCAGCAGACTCAGTAAAACTTAATACTCTTCGTTATGAACCCTGGTACTTTTTGGTATCAACTCAGCGGAACAAATCCTTCAGTACCTTTTGACACCGACTTGTCCTAAATACCCGAGTTCTTTTTGGTATGGACTTTGTGCTACGAACAATTGCTGCAGCAAACACCTGTACATCAGCAACAACGTGGTGATAGAAAAACTTCAGTAGGTTTTAAAATGAACAATGTTTCACTATTTTCTGACAACAACAACAAACAAACGCAACGAATGAAACGTTTCAGTACCACGGACACTGAGTAAAAACAAAACATCTCCAGTTTCTTACAGAAGCACGTCAGACGTCATTGACGCTGAAGTACCTTATTGAAGGTGAAGGGCACCCAGGGAATCTCTGGCCTGTTGGCTGCGTGGCCGCTGCTGATGACTTTGGCCGTACTCTTGGTCGGGCTTTTCTTGACGCTGTCCCGCAGGTTGAGGAATCGACTACGAGCTCGGCAGGACGCCGGCACGGTGCAGGTGGTGAAAGTGGACAGAGACGCCTGGACCTGTGGATGATTCGGCTGCTGCTGCTGCTGCTGCTGCTGTCGGTGGAGTTCGATGGCGTGCTGTCTCTGGAGCGGGTGCAGGTGGGCGATTGACTCCTGCAAGTTGATGTTGACCCGCGGCAGCTTCTTCTCGGCGCCGTTCATGGCCTTGGAGGTGAACTCCTGTCGGGGGTAATGTGTGGTCATCTTCCTGGAGGAGATTCCCGGTTGCAGGAGGAGGTGGTTAAATAATAAATGATGGATAGGTCCTTCTGATCTGGACGGGCTTGTTCGGACTCTGCGGCGTGACGGCAACAGATCCAAACTCGATCCTGTTACTCAGGCTCCACCACCTCCCTCCACCACCAAAGCACAATAACACTCCTCTTTTCTTTCTCCGTTCACCCCTCCCTCGTCAGTTACTCTTTCTCTGTGACACCCTCCCTCTCGTCTTCTCTCATTCCCCTGCCAATTAATCGGCTTCAGTGAGCGAGGCACATGTCAGCACGAGTGGGGAGGGGGGAGGGGGGCCACTCCACTGGGTGCATGAATAATCAATGTCGCCCCCGGATTCAGACACAACGGCGTGCATGTCAGCGTCAGCAGCGAGGGAGGAATGTGACGAGGACTCCTGGTTAGCAGGAAGCTGCAGCGGCTTTAAATCCCGACAGTCGTCTCTTCAGGACTGAACCAGCAGCTGCTGCTGCTGCTGCTCATGAGCTCCGTCTCATTTTTGGGTTTTGTTTCCAGATTGTTAAGTAACAAAAACTAAACATGAAAATGAGCAGATTTCTTTCAAAATAAAACTACATGATGGTGCTCAAAGGTGGGAGATGTACAGGGTTAACTTTAGTCAGTGTGGACAGACCAGACACCGACAGTCCTGAAGCTCCACCATGTCTGTCACCAGGACGTGACACCGTTTCACTCTCAGAGCTTTTCCAGTGTAAAGTAGTAAAAAATGTAAAGTTTGTCCTGAGGAGGCGCTAGAGGAGAGATCACCCGCTCCATCAAATAAAAATGGTTTATCCTCTGGTGAGTGGAGCTGGAAATTTCTCAATAGACAAATTTGGTACCGACAACAAACAAAACTTAGTTTGAGGAATATCAACATTTTCTTATACACAACAAAACGCGATGTTGTTTCTCAACAGAATTTGACAAAACAAGCCAAACTTCTTACTATCAGCACTTAATAAAGTCTTAAACCATAAAAAAAACAATGACTGAATAAGTTTAAAGTTTAAATACGTTTAATAAAGAGTTTTTGACCAAAACAGCTCGTCCACCAGAATAAATAAACCAGACTAAAATATAAAACCACTAAATGTTTTGGTCACAAAAATCCTCATAAACAACATTTGGTTTTTGTCCAAAATTGTTCATCATATCAATAGAATATCAATATCTGTATCGGTTCTGTACTGAAAATATATAATTTTAGTGTTGGAACTGATGAACAGCTCTGCTGAGACGTGATTGGTTTACTACAGGAGGCTCAGGTCGGGCTGATAGTATCCAGTCTTTCTGTTGGGTAAATTATAAATGGGCAAAGTATTTAAACAGCATAAAATATGCCCCAGAATAACCCATATACAAGCGTTGACATGACAACAGGCGCTGTGCAGTTGGACAGAGGTCTGATGTCATAAGTGGATTTAAAATCCAGGAGGAGAGCTGTGTTTTGGTGGGAGGAGCGTTTCCAGATCTTTCCCTCTCCAGCATCCACAGGAAAAACAAGCCGAGTCCCAGACTCAACACTTCATCTGTACACACAACACAAAATAAACAATACCCACAGTCCCTGAACGCCTCGTCCCCATCCACGATGTCAATGTATATTGATCTGCTCCATGTCCGCATCATCTCTGATGTATTAAATTGTCATGTGAACAATAAAGTGGGTTATTGTTTGGCAGGCTCGATGAGAATCGACCAGGAGCATGAAATGTGCAGGAATGTGGAAAGTGATCCACATGATTCATGGGAACAGGAACACAAACGCAGCATTTAGAGAGCGAGTCGATACGATAAACTGCACTGAACACGTCACAGTGTGTGAACCAACAGACACTGACACCCCCTCACTGCTTCATCATCAGCACATCCAGTGTTTCCAGCTGAAGTCTGACTCCTCACTGAGAGGAGCAGCACACAGCCACAGCGAGGATCTGCCGTGGATCAGGATCAGAGGCCGACTCTGCTGCTGCTGCACGTCTGCAGCTCCTCCTACAGGCCACACAGGTCAACACACACCTGCAGCTCCCAGCACCGACCACACAACACAGGTTTACAGAGCAGCGACACTGATGGGGTCAGCAATCAGGCTTTTAAATGTCAGTACACTTGTTTCACAGAACGTTTGGTCAGATTAAACCTTAATATCTTAAAACACAGTAAAGGGGAGGGACCATAGCAACCAAGGCCTATAGATTAGCATGTGCAGGGAGAGGTGGAGATTCAAGGAAAGGTGTGCAGCCTCAAGGAAGAAGACACGAGTTAGAGCTGATGTTAAGATGTAGGTGTGTTCACCAACTGCTTCGTCAGTAATAATATCTGGTGTATTAGCTATTATATATATATATATTATAGCTATAATGTAGAGAATCTACCTGAAGATGCTTCTTATACTTATGTAATGACGCCTGCTGCTACAATACACCTGTCAGTTACCCACAGAATCACTTCCTCTTTTGCAATTGTTACAAAATAATAGCGCAAGAACGCTTTTTTTTCTTTTACATTTCTCATAGTCAAGCTATTGTGAGCTTTAATTCTGAAAAGTTCTGACAGGAAGTTCAAAATTTTCTACTGCTTGCTTCCACACAAGAAAACAGGCAATGCAGCTTTTATTTTAACTATGTTCCAAAAATACAGAAAAACCTGCCAGGAGCTAAAAGAGCTAAAAGTTCAGTGGACAGTTTTAAGCCACAGCTGAAAATTATTTCATTTGGCTTTGAATTAATTCTCTCATATTTTACACTTCATACTGGTTTTTGTTTTTATTTTCATTTACAGAGTAAATATTATATATATCAAGGTTACACTGACCTTGACCTTTAACTTTTAACCACCAAAATATAATCAGTTCATCCTTGGGTTCACATGAATGTCTGTGTCAAGGTGTTGCTGAGATATCGTGTCCATGGGAATGGGATGGACGGACGACCTGAAAACAAAATGGCCGCTGCTCTGACTGTCGCCGGGCGGAGGAATAAAAATTGTTGCAACAGCGTGTTGACAAGCTGCTAGAGGAGAGCGCCCAGTCAGACTTAAATCCTGATGATGGTGTAACCCCACCCCTCCTGCCCCGAACAACAGGAAGTGGCAAATTGTAAGCAAAGAGTAAAAGCAGCAGGTGAGCAGCAGGTGAGCACAGCATCACCAGCATTAAAGGAATACGTGGATACAACCCAAGTCTTCTTTCCTTCCTGTTCTGTCACAACAGAGTCCAAACACAACTACAGTCACAGTCCTCCACGGGTTTATCATCACACTCAGACAGCATAACAGAAAACACCTGCTGCATACATTACCCACAATGCTGCTGGACACTTCAGTAGCACATTGTGATGCTAGTAGCAGCTAATGTATCTGACAGCCATGAGCTTGTTCTGGATCCGAGCCCACCAGGAGCTCGACGGTCCCTGTCACCTTCTTCCTGTGTTTACTTTCCTGCTCCAGACGATCTGACCAATCAGAGGAGAGAATGTTCTCACCTGGTTTGTCATGATGCATTTTGGTTCACTTGAATTTTTCTATGTGTGAAAATAAACTGAACCTACAAGTTTACAACCTGATCAACTGAACCGGAGCAGAGCGAACAGAACTTGTTTTCAGGCCCCACCCACACTGACTCAGGTGACATCACCTGAGGACATTTATCAAACATCGGAGGTAGAACATCAGTTAACCTTCACCTCTCTCAGACACTTTTTAACTTTTAAATGCTATGTCACATAAATAACAGCTGGTGTGAACTGATCAGATGTGTTGACACGGTCTGCACGTGTAGATCTTTGGCTCGTTCGCTCCGGGCTGACGGCGAGCTGTTTCACGGGTCATTAACCCGCGGCAGGCTGCAGGTGGAGGAGCGGCGCTGTCGACGCGAGCCACGCCTGACGAGACACCAGAGAGATTACAGTCATCAATCTGAGCTCAGAGGCCCGTCACACCTGCACACAAACCACCGGGGAACACAGTGTCACTGCGGAGGAACCAACAACCAGCTGCTGTCTGACTGAAGCTGTCTGCTGCTGAACAGGAAGTGGACAGAGGCTGTTTACAGATGTTTCTCTGAGGCTACATCCGCACTGCTAAATGATGAGGTCACACCCACGGTCTCTCCTGATTGGCTCTCCTCAGCCTGGACTACCAGTGGTGAATACAACATGATGATGAATGACAGTGTTACTGACCTTGTTGTCTTTTCAGCAGCTGCTGTTCACTTACATTCTCTGTTTTAATGCTACAACTGTCTCTGCTGTTCCTCCTTCAGAGGAGACGATCTACTTCCTGTTTACACCTGCTCACACATGCTCAGTGTAGGTGAGTGCTCAGGTATGTGTGTGTTCAGGTGTGTTAGTCTGGACGGAGATTGATTTAGTTATAACGCTGTTATAAACCTTTCAAACACTCTCTACGTTACTTTGTATACGAGTCTTGTGAAACATCTGTTCTGCTTTCAGACAGAGTTGAAGATCATTAGAAAACTTTGAAGCTGCGATGTCGTCCTCCTCAGCACCTCCACGTTCATGTATGTTAACGTGAGTGTGTGAGGCAGTAAACAGGGAGGCGGTGGGGTAGCGCTGCGTGTCAGGAGCCTGGAGGTTGCTAGGCAACGCCGGGGAAGGCATGTGCTACTGCAGGGGTTCCTCACATCTGCCCAGAACATGATGCTGCTGTTTATGCAGGTAAATCTCTCCACATCGACGCGCTGCCTCGTTCACACACACACACACACACACACAGATTTATGAAAAGCTGCACAGGTGTGTGTGACGGAGTCCAGAACCAAACCTGAACATCAACAGAAACACGACCACAGTCTGAGACGAGGGAGACTCCATCGTTCTGCTAATCTGATACGACCCACAGCTGCTGAACGCTCTGGAACATTCAGCAGCTGTGTGCGTGTGTGTGTGTGTGTGTGTGTGCGTGTGTGTGTGCGTGTATGTCCTCGATTCCTCAAGATGTAATGACACACAGTGATCTCACGTTTAGACGGTGGCGAGCTTCGACACATTTAGCTCCGATGTAATAACCTGCTCACAGCTGCTGCTGCAGCCTTATCAACAAATCACCTCAGATCTCACACACACACACACACACACACACACACACACACACACACACACACACACACACACACACACACACACCTCATGCTTCCACTCATGTATCTGATGATGGCACTGACACCACACTGCTTCAGGATGGGACAGTGGATGAGGGTCTGGAGACCTGTGGTGGAGGACTGGACCAGATGTGCAGGGTTCTGCATGAATCCTGATCCAGCACATGACGCAGCAGCAGCAGCAGCAGCAGCAGCAGCAGCAGCAGCAGCAGCAGCAGCAGATCTCCTGTTGCAACTTTTCCACATCTGCCTCATCCAGCAGCATCACACCGATCGAAACATTTACAACAACACACAGCGGTCAGAGCTGAGCATGATGAAACGTACACGCTGGAGAAAATGAGTCACTACACAGAGCAGCGGTGCAGCACCTCCCCCTACGTCCTCACCTTTAGGAGGATTTTTTCTTTTTATGAATGGGAGGGTGGGGGGTGGAGGGGGGGTGACCTACCAGTAGGCGCCGGTGGAGCCGCTTGGTTCTCCTCAGGGTGCCCATGATGCGGCGGCCCATCTTTTTGGCGTACCACACAGAGTTGAGCATGCTGCTGCTGCTGCTGCTGCTGCGAAGGTGGAGGTGGTGTGTCGCCTCCTCTGCGCCTCCTCTCGCTCCTGCAGCAGGCTGCGGGGTGGCAGAGGTGGTGCTGGCTGGAGAGCAGACGATGGGAGGGGGGCTTCACTCCACCTTGTGTCCCCCCCCCCCCTTCCTCTTTCTCCTCTTCCTCACAGACACAAACAGGGAGGCTGCAGAGGAGCTGACGGAGGAGCCGACACACGCCGAGATCGTCCTCCTCCGTTTAGTTTACGAGCAGCAGCAGCGGGAGACGTGAGCCGGTGAACGGCAGTCGTTACACGCCGGACTTGACTGGAAAAAGAGAGAGGAGCCTCGGGGGGAGCGGATTAACCTGCCGGGGTGAGAGAGCATCGCTTAGCAGGCGGAGAGAGAGCAGCCGGTCGTCCAGCCTCCGTCTGTCTAAAGCAGACAGCGAACAGCAGACCGCAGCGCTGACGAGGACGGAGAGACGACAGAGACAGTGTTTAAAGAGAGAGCAGACAGGGAGGAAGTTAGTCCTCTGATGTCTTCTCTCTGCAGCTCCTTCCTCCTCCTCCTCTTCCTCCCCCTCCTCCCTTCTGGTTGTCAGCCCCGGGAGGGAAGGGGGGGGGGTCCAGCTGACCTCTGTCCTACTTCAGTCCTCAGACTTTGAGTCCCTTTCTAAAAATGAGTCAGCAGGGGAAACTCGCACCAGAAAACTGCTGAGTGATCACGGCTGTGACGGACAGCGTGGTGATGTGTCGAGTCACGACGGCTGATCGGAGACAGAGGAACTTCATGTAGGAAGCTGCTGTTAGTCAGTGGTGACTTTAGCAGTTAGTTCAAACTCTGTACGCTACGGAAGCCTAATGCAGTCACTTAGGAAAACAACATTCTGCTGCATGTCGGTTATTTTGAATTAACAAAACAATGATCTCAGAAGAGAAAATAATCTCGTTAATTCAGAAAAACATAGGATCTTTTTTTTTTAAAGAAAACTTTTACTTTACTTGACTAAGATTTTTTTTTTTTTTAATTAACATAATTCTGAAATAATGATCTTTTTAATTCAGAAAAACAACAGAATTAGTTTTTCTCAAGTTAATGCAATACGTTTCTGTAGTACGCAGTTGTGGAGGCAAATTAAATTAATATAAAACATAAAATATGTAAAAAAAAAAAAAAAAAATACATTAAAAATATAAGAATTTAAAAAGTAATTAAAAAAAACAAATATAATACCATTTAATTCCTGATAAAAATGTAAACAACACATGAACTTGTGCTCGATGTGGTTCAGGCTGAACTGGGTTACATTTTTTTAAGTTATTTTATTTTTATATATATATATATATATATATATATATTTATATTTGTTTTTGTTTTTTTTGCAGTGCTTCTAATTGCCTTCAAAAAATGAAACTTCCAGGTATTTATACGTGTAAGTCTTCATGTCATAGTTCATCCATAGATTGGTATCAGCTACGACAAGAGAGTTGGAAGTTGCTTTAAAAGATTCTCGTGTTTCATCTCTGAGTAACTGAGTAAGATCAGTGTGCGGTCCACAGAGTGGGCGGTCTTGTTTTCATACGTTAACAAAGGTGTGTGATAAATTTCCAGGAAGTTCTCGCCCTTTGATGTTCAGGTTGAGCCTGTCCAAACTCTGTGGATTTTTTTGTGCTTGTTTGTTTCTAACATGTATCTGAGAGCGGAGTTAGTTTAAAGAAGCCATTCATTACAAAACACTGTCACAATTACTGAAAATCCATGAGGTTCCACAGGGCTCTCTCCTGGGTCCTCTGCTTATGTCGTCAGCATGGGTCACAGTCCCAAGGAAAAGCACTGATTTACATCACTATGCAGATGACACCCAATTCTATATAGCTGTTGATCCCGAGCACCTGAGCCTCATTTACTCACAAACTGCTTCTCTGAAATCAACAAATGAATGAAGCAAAACTGGATTTCCTCCAAAAGAGCAGTGACACAAACTTTGCCTTCAGTTTACCACAAAGTCTCACTGTCAATCCTTACATCAATGGACAGTATGCAAATTAAGACAACTATTCATCACTAATAAATGCCATGCTGTAAGAAAAAATTGCAGGGTGTGACCAACAGAGAAAGTTGGTAGCCTGGAGCCCGGTTCATGCATTTATTACAAGTAGGCTCAACTCCTGTGATTCAGAGACCAAAGTATCTGTTCAATATGACCAGTGTCACAGAAAATTATGATCACAAAAACAGTGTCAGTAAAATGCTAAAAGCTAAAGATAATCATTTCATCTCACCTCTTTTACCAACTATGCAAGACTGATGTCAAACAGTAGGAGAGAGTCTCCGGATGAGATCCACAAAAGTACAGTC
The DNA here is from genome assembly GCF_021018895.1 of Seriola aureovittata. Classification (NCBI taxonomy): domain Eukaryota; kingdom Metazoa; phylum Chordata; class Actinopteri; order Carangiformes; family Carangidae; genus Seriola; species Seriola aureovittata. The sequence goes on along the minus strand of NC_079375.1, from coordinate 26,421,129 downwards.
GAGTGCTCAAAACAATCCCCGGACTCAGACGCCGCAAGAGGCTTTTGCCCGTGGAACCATGTATGGTAAAGAATCCAGAAGATGCAATTTATATCTGCAAAGATGTGGCTCCAATTTACACAGTTACATGGGGTTTTATTGAGTTGGTTCAAACACTTGACCTGAGGTACAAAATGCCAAACTAACATGTGATGCATTCATTGAATTTACATCATGATACGTATTGTTATCTGGATATGAAATGAGCTGGATCAGAATATGAGATTTTGGTCACATGGCAGAGCCCGACTTGGACTGACAATAGGTTCTTTCCTCTTTAATATGGGCCAATGTAATGTTGTTGAGCTGTGTTACTCTTCTGGAAATGTGCATCGTCTGAAAACTGTCAAAAAGTCAATGTACGAAACAAGAAACCACGTCCTGCTGATTCTAAGTTTCCCTGATCTTCCCTGCCTGGAATACGCCTCCTGACATTCCATGATTTCCTTGATATTCCATGACCGACTGGCTATAAATAGAGTCGGCCTGCCCTCCCATAATGCTTTGTCGCATTTGGGAATGAAGTGTAGCAGCAGAGATGAGACGATGGAGAAGAAACATTAGTGACAAGTCATTTCATGGCCTCTGATTCCTTTGTCTTGGTGCTAAATATACATCAGAGCTGCTGTAAATCTTTCTGTTGGGGACGAACAGAAGGCCAGCTACTCTGCATTTTACTATCACCCCCCCCCCCCCCCAAACTACAACTCCCCCAACTCTGTTACAGAAAGCCTCACTAAATCTGTCCTTGTCCTTCTCTGCAGGTTCAACCCCCTCCTCCTCCTCCATTTTCCTGCCGTCAGGATTTTCTTTGTCGGCATTCATCTCCCGTGTTGCCATGGTGCTGCCGAGGAGAGCAAGCGAGAGGCGGAGGAAAAGATGAAAAAAAATGAAAGGAATAATAAAAAAGGAGTGTACAGTACGTCCTCCCAGCCGTTAGTGTCTTTGTGGGATGTAAGGATCCATTCATTGCGATACAGTGGCGGAGATAACTGCCTGCTGACGTCAGGCCGGGGCCGGGCGGCTGCCGCAGATCAAACGTGGCGGAAACCATGAAGAGCAGCCTCGCTGCCAGAGCAGGTGACTGTACCGGTGAAGATGACAGCGTGGACTTCCTGCTCACTGACCAAACAGTTGTCCAGCTGCTGTTTGGTCTGATGTTAACTCCGACTCCCAAGTAGAACAAACACTGCACGGCTTCGAGTTATTGTACAACTACAGTCACTTCACAGCATGTCAAATGCTCAACATGCTAAAGTTAGCACATTAATATACCATCTTCGTTTAGCTAATTAACAGTAAACTCAAAGAGCAGCTGAGGCTGATGGGAACGTCATTAGTTCTGCAGGTGTTTGATCATAAACCAAAGCGTTGGGCCTGATGACGGTCGGAGAGTCACCACAGTTATTACAGTTCATCCTCAGGGGAACATGAACCTCTGAACCAAACACAACCAATCATCGCAATCCATTCAACAGTTTTGGAGACGCTTCGCTCAAAGCCTCAAATGTCAACCTCATGGTGGCGCTACAGGAAAAGTCAGTAGGACTCATCCTTCATCAAATGACAAAACCAAAAGCAGGAAACAGCTGGTTTCCTGATTACCATTTAGAAAGAGGGAAACAAAGAAACGACAAAATGATCCGTTATCTGGTTTTCCTGGATGTGATGATAAGTGAATATCAGGAATTGAAATATCTGCGTTGAAATCATCTTTCATTTTCTCAGTGGGATTTCTTTGAGTGTAAGTGCAGTAGATCGATGAGGAGATGAACGTCTCTCTACTGAAATGGATGAACATTTGATAGAGATGTGAAGAATAAATAATACATCTGTACTGAAGTGATACTGGATGGGGGGGGCGGGGGGGCGGCGTTACCTGGATCGGGGGGTAGGGGTTGGAGGAGCAGGAGGGGACGGGGCTGTCCTCTCCGTGGGGGTAGAGGGTGGAGGACGTAGGGGAGGGGAGCTCCGGGTGATGCTGTCCTAACGCTGCAGAGCCGTCAAAGATGCACTCCAGAGACGCTACCTACAGGATACAGGAGGGGGGAGGAGGGGGGAGGAAAGATGGCGTCTCTGAGAGGTTAAACCACCCAGATCCTGACACATCTTATCTCATGATCAGTTCAGTTAGTAGGTGACTGCCTGAACTAAAGTGTAGACTGATGCTGTCATCACTTCCTCCACTCAGAGAGAATATTCATACAAACGTGTGAAGAGCCGCTGCAGCGTCAACCAACAAACACTTACAGCGTCAGTCTGACATCATTCTACATGTTTCCTCATGTGCAGAGCCAAAGCAACACCATGTCACACAAATGTACAGCTTCACTCTTTAATAGGGTTCAGTCATTTACCGAAGCAGCTGATCACTGTCGTTTTTATCAGACGAACAGGAGAAGGCTTTTGTTTGGGACTGTTTTCAGCAGCGGATTAAGCCACATTTGCTGCTGGAGTGAGTGATTGTGCATTAACAGTTTCTGGACAACAATGGCTTCACCGCACAGCAGGAGACACTCAGCGCTGCTTTGGATCTGCACCAGAACAATACAGGATATCGCCCCAATTATCCTTTAACATCACAGCAGCTTTTAAAGGGACAGTTGTGGTTTTCTGACGTGGGGTTGTGTGAGGCACTCAGGAATAGTCGGCACATCACCCACAGTAGATTATGATGAGCGTGCTCCCTGTTAGGAAAGCCGAGCGGGGCTCCGACAGCGCGGCAGAGTGACGTGTTGCTGTGGGCACTTATCAAGGGACAGAAGAAAATAGAAAGTCATGAGAGAGAGTCAGTAATGTGAAGACAGAGAGTTGAAGCTGAGAGAGGGAGGACGACAGAGCTGCTCTTGATGGATACGACACAGACAGACGGCTGATGGCTGAGGAGCTGGGACCAGACTGGTTAGTTACCCTGACCAGCAACACTGGTTGTTACTGGTGCAGGTTTGACTGGTCTTCATGTTTCAGTATAAAAGTTTAGTCTATTTCAAGGTCGGTGTATAAATATCAAGTGTTTTATTGAGGATAAAGCTGCGACTAATGATTATTTCCATTATCGAACATTTTCTCAATAAATCATTTCCTTTATAAAATGACTTTTTCTGAGCATCGGTCAAAAAGCTGAAAGATTTTTAATTTACTGTCACATCTGATCTGAACGTTCGACTGAAATGATGATCTGATTATTATTTATTATATTATTTAATTTCTCAGCTGAATGTTGCATCTAATTAAGAAAATAAAAGCCTTAAAAAAGGATCAAACATTAAAGACAAATTAAAATATTAAATTCAGTTTCTCACATTTGAGTCTCTGTGTTAAATGTTATTGTTGATAAGTGACGTACCAGTCGTGGCAGAAACATGTTTTTCTATTTGTTTGTGTTATTCAGACACTTTGTTGATTCTTTATTTGTTCAACTACAACACATCTGATCGCTGTGTGTTTTGTCTGTTTGGTTTTTCAAACTGCAGACAGACACATGAACGAGTTCCACTGTCAGTTTTCTGTTGTCGGATGAATTCATTTCATTTATTGTTCCTTCCCTGTAACTCTGGACGTTCACAGGGAAAGTAACAGGTAGAAAAAAAGAGAAACTGTTTGTTTCTAACAAACACAAAAAAAAACACGCCTCAGTTCTGCTGCTACTTTTTAACTATATGTTATATTTACTTTATATATAAAACTTTCAGCAAACTCAATAAAATGTTCCAAACACCGCAGACTTGTTCCTGTTCTTCAATAACTACATCACTTTATGTTAAACAACAAATATTATGATCTTTATCAACAAATCCAGGGTTGATCTGCTGACGCTGCTCTACAGGTTTTAATGGTGGAGACAGATAATATATCAAAATTATTTGTATCAACAGATTAAATAAAACAGTGACATTTGTTAAAGACTGAGGGACAGAAACAGGTGAGATGATCTCACCTCAGATTTGATCACTTTGTAAGATAGTTAAATAATTGGATTTTTATTGCTCCCAAACTCAAAACCTCGACACACGCTGCTCCTCCCACCCTCCGCCTCCTTTGACCTCTGACCTGAAGACACTAAGATGAAATGTTTTAGAGAAAACTGGTGTGAGGAGTACTGGACCAAATGATTTCATATGAAGTCAGATGTCAGTCCGTGCTGCCGCCACACGATGGCAGAAAAGCTCCACCGAGCGCTTCCTGCTGCCGCTCCGAGTGAAGCGAGTCAGACGAGTCCACCTCACTCAGCAACTCAAAGTCGCCTCAGCTTCTACATCATGTTTGAAAGGACCCCTGGGGTCAAATAATGTTAGTATAACCTTTTATTATTTTATTATTACCACATATATAACATATCTTTATCAGTTAATTATCACTGATTTTCTTACAGGGTATTCATTTTTCAGTGTGTAAGATCAAATCAAAGATGAAGACAAATGTTCCTCACAGCTTCTCAAAGCTAAAAACAAAGTCAAATGATTTATTTAGTTTAAAAAAAACTCTTCATTGTTTAGTTTTTCATTTTTCACAGGAAAGTTTCAAAGAAAAAGTCCAAATCTGAGCAGCAGACGTCCAGAGATCCTGGTTGAACTCCAAACACACTAGATCCTACATTTCCCATGATGCAACTTGATAACATCTACGTTTTAGACTTAAGATTTTCTCGGGCTCCTGAGGAGACACACGAGTGATTATGTTCCTGTTTCCACAGGTTGATTAGTGCGTTATTAGTGGTGGAGCTCCTTTAACAAGCAGCACAAACACCCAGAGACTGAGCTGATGATGTGACACACAAACAGCTGGATGTGACACACAAACAGCTGGATGTGACAGTGTGGTCTGAGCATCGACAGACAGACACAGCAGAAGCATGGAGGACGGCGTGAAGGGGAATCAAGTCACGTGACTGAGGGGACGCCAAATTCTCCAGGTTGAGCCTCCAAGTTTCAGAAACGCATCGACCGCCTGACGACCGCCTGACGACCGCCTGACGAATCAGCAGGTCACAGGTACGACGGTGGGAGACGACAGGACCAGATGTTTATGGAAGAACGAACAAATCTACACGACCACAAACAATGAGCCGTGACGAGAACAGCGGCGTGTCGTCTACACAGGAAGCGTCTGTGCTTCAGTCCTCAGTGTTGCTGCTCACATTTGATACACGACTCACTTCGTTAAGATTCAAAGGTTCAGAGTTCAAATGTTTTTCCATCAACCAGCGACCGCAGAAAGCAGCTGTTCTTCCAGGGGCTGTCGACATGCATCTCCTCACCTCCAGCAACAACAACACCTGTCGTCAGGTACGTAGCAACTAACTTACTAATTTACCAACTGATACCAGATCCATTATTTTAATGGGTTTGGACTCAGTACACCTGTTTAAAAGAATAGAGTCGTGATATTAAAAAAAAAAAAAAAGTCAGAATATCTGAAGAAGAAAAGTGATAAAATTACAATAATTTCAAGTAATTTCATCATCTTTCTCCCTCATTGTGGCCCTAACACTCATGTCATATTTCCCTGAGTCTGAAGAGTAGAGGAGATAAAAATGGAAAGGTCAGGGGTCACAAAGGAGTGTTTGATTAATGTCTACGAGGTCCTGACAGAGAAGCAGCGACAGAAGCGAACAGCTCATCTCACTGCGCTGCAGAACAGAGAGGTTCAGAAGATCCTTCGTTCCCACTGCCATCAGGCTGTACAACACCTCAGCTAAAGGAAGTGGACTCATCTAATTATTATTGTTTATTTATTATAAACTGTTTATATTGTTATCAACAATGAGCTAATGGACACACAAATCTACCCTAAGGGATAAATAAAGTATCTATCTATCTATCTATCTATCTATCTATCTATCTATCTATCTACGTGAACCCCATGAATGACCTGCTGAACACTGACGCCAGCTCACCTGGTGTTTACCTGCCGGGACCGACGGGTGGGGGGTCAAACAGGAGGCGGACTGGAGGAATTTGACTGGTGGTGAGTGGATGTGTGTGTGATGACATCATGATAGCAGACAGGTATGAGATACAACAGGTACAGATGTGTATGAGCTTCAGAGCAGCTGCAGTGTTTTAATGAACCACATGGCAATGACATGGACAAGCAACAACCCTCATCCTCCCTCCCTCCTCTGTGTGTGTGTGTGTGTGTGTGTGTGTGTGTGTGTGTGTGTGTGTGTGTGTGTGTGTGTGTGTGTGTGTGTGTCAACAACATGAATGTGTCAGTGTTCATAATTTCCATCAGGATAAAAATGTGATTTTGAAAAGGAAAATTGATTGAAGTTCTGACTCTGGACTGTGTGAATGTGTCATGACATAAAAAAATATTCACAGGTGAAATATACATGAGCACAGACATATAGAGATGAACAGAGAGAGATGAACAGAGAGAGATAAACAGAGAGAGATAAACAGATAGAGATAAACAGATATAGATGAACAGAGAGAGATAAACTGTGAGAGATGAACAGAGATGAACAGAGAGAGATGAACAGAGATGAACAGAGAGAGATGAACAGAGAGAGATAAACTGAGATGAACAGAGATGAACAGAGATGAACAGAGAGAGATAAACAGAGATGAACAGAGAGAGATAAACAGACAGAGATGAACAGAGAGAGATAAACAGAGAGAGATAAACAGAGATAAACAGAGATGAACAGAGAGAGATAAACAGAGATGAACAGAGAGAGATAAACAGATAGAGATGAACAGATAGAGATGAAGAGAGAGAGATAAACAGAGAGAGATAAACAGAGAGAGATAAACAGAGATGAACAGAGAGAGATGAACAGAGATGAACAGAGAGAGATGAACAGAGATGAACAGAGAGAGATGAACAGAGATGAACAGAGAGAGATAAACAGAGAGAGATAAACAGATAGAGATGAACAGAGATGAACAGAGAGAGATAAACAGATAGAGATAAACAAAGAGAGATAAACAGATGAACAGATAGAGATAAACAGATAGAGATAAACAAAGAGAGATAAACAGATGAACAGATAGAGATAAACAAAGAGAGATAAACAGATGAACAGAGAGAGATAAACAGAGATGAACAGAGAGAGATGAACAGATAGAGATGAACAGAGATGAACAGAGAGAGATGAACAGATAGAGATAAACAGAGATGAACAGAGAGAGATGAACAGATAGAGATGAACAGAGATGAACAGAGAGATGAACAGATAGAGATGAACAGAGATGAACAGAGAGATAAACAGATAGAGATAAACAAAGAGAGATAAACAGATGAACAGATAGAGATAAACAGAGAGAGATAAACAGAGATGAACAGAGAGAGATGAACAGAGATGAACAGAGAGAGATAAACAGAGAGAGATAAACAGAGAGAGATAAACAGAGAGAGATAAACAGATAGAGATGAAGAGAGAGAGATAAACAGAGAGAGATAAAAGAGAGAGATAAACAGAGAGAGATAAACAGATAGAGATAACAGAGAGAGATAAACAGAGAGATGAACAGAGAGAGATAAACAGAGAGAGATAAACAGAGAGAGATAAACAGAGATGAACAGAGAGAGATAAACAGATAGAGATGAACAGAGAGAGAAAACAGAGAGAGATAAACAGAGAGAGATAAACAGAGAGATAAACAGAGAGAGATAAACAGAGATAAACAGAGAGAGATAAACAGATAGAGATGAACAGATAGAGATGAAGCGAGAGAGATAAACAGAGAGAGATAAACAGAGATGAACAGAGAGAGATAAACAGAGATGAACAGAAAGAGATGAAGAGAGAGAGATAAACAGAGATAAACAGAGAGAGATAAACAGATAGAGATGAACAGAGATGAACTGTGAGAGATAAACAGAGAGATGAACAGATAGAGATAAACAGAGAGAGATAAACAGAGATGAACAGAGAGAGATAAACAGATAGAGATAAACAGAGAGAGATAAACAGATAGAGATAAACAGAGAGAGATAAACAGAGAGAGATAAACAGAGATGAACAGAGAGAGATAAACAGAGAGAGATAAACAGATAGAGATAAACAGAGATGAACAGAAAGAGATAAACAGAAAGAGATAAACAGAGAGAGATGAAGAGAGAGAGATGAACAGAAAGAGATAAACAGAGAGAGATGAAGAGAGAGAGATAAACAGAGATGAACAGAAAGAGATAAACAGAAAGAGATAAACAGAGAGAGATAAACAGATAGAGATGAACAGAGAGAGATAAACAGAGATGAACAGAGAGAGATAAACAGAGATGAACAGAGAGAGATAAACAGATAGAGATGAACAGATAGAGATGAAGAGAGAGAGATAAACAGAGAGAGATAAACAGAAATAAACAGAGAGAGATAAACAGAGATGAACAGAGAGAGATAAACAGATAGAGATGAACAGATAGAGATGAACAGAGAGAGATAAACAGAGAGAGATAAACAGATAGAGATGAACAGATAGAGATGAACAGAGAGAGATAAACAGAGAGAGATAAACAGAGAGAGATAAACAGAGATAAACAGAGAGAGATAAACAGAGATGAACAGAGAGAGATAAACAGATAGAGATGAACAGATAGAGATGAACAGAGAGAGATAAACAGAGAGAGATAAACAGAGATAAACAGAGATGAACAGAGAGAGATAAACAGAGATGAACAGAGAGAGATAAACAGAGATGAACAGAGAGAGATAAACAGATAGAGATGAAGAGAGAGAGATAAACAGAGAGAGATAAACAGAGAGATGAACTGTGAGAGATAAACAGAGAGATGAACAGAGAGAGATAAACAGATGAACAGATAGAGATAAACAGAGAGAGATAAACAGAGATAAACAGAGAGAGATAAACAGAGATAAACAGAGAGAGATAAACAGAGAGAGATAAACAGAGATAAACAGAGAGAGATAAACAGAGATAAACAGAGAGAGATAAACAGATAGAGATGAACAGATAGAGATGAAGAGAGAGAGATAAACAGAGAGAGATAAACAGAGAGAGATAAACAGAGATGAACAGAGAGAGATAAACAGAGATGAACAGAAAGAGATGAAGAGAGAGAGGCAGGTCTGACTTTACTGGCTGTTTCACCATCAAACAGATCTGTGATTAATAGTTTTAATGCCAGTTAAAACTAAAATTCATCACATTTTAAGAAAGTCTCGGGCCGGTCGCACACAACCCCTTAAGTAAAGACTTCCCTTTTCAGTCAGTGTTGTCATGGTTACTGACAAAACAAATAGATACTAAAGTCAGGAAACTGACGTGTCGGGCCAGTAAAGTCTGTCACCGCAGAGGGAGAGGAAAACGACAGCGACTCTGCGTCCTACCTTCATAGGTGAGATGTGAGCGTGGGTGACGTATCCGTGCACATTCTCGATCTGGGAAAGGTTCTTCTCCGCGACCTGGACCAGCTCCGGCCCCCCCGCCTCCTCCGTCAGCTGGGGGGAGCTCTGGTCCTGGGGGGACGAGTCCTCATCGTGGTGCCTGTACTTCTGTGACAGGAAAACACACAAAGAGAAGAAACAGTCAAAAACAGATCAACAACAACAAAAACATTTGTGTGAAATTGTGTCATAATTGCTGTGAAGTCTTGAGTTATGGCTAAAAAGTGTTTTCTGAGGTCACCCTGACTTTGACCTTTCACCTTTAGCCACCAAACTGTAATCAGTTCATCCTTGAGTCCAGGTGACTGTCTTAACCCAGTTTGAAGAAATTCCCTCAAGGTGTTTCGGAGATATTGTGTTCAGAAAGCCTAAACTGCTTTTCGTGAGGTCACCGTGACCTTGACCTTTGACCCCAAAAATCTATTCAGTTCATCCTTCAGTCCTGGTGAATGTTTGAAGAAGTTACATCAAGGCGTTACTGAGATATCGTGTCCACGAGAATGAGACGGGCGGACGGATGACCAGAAAACAAAATGGCCTCCGCTCTGTCTGTCGCCGGCGCGGTGGAATAAAAATCAGCTATATTTCCCAAGGTGCATTTCAGCAAGAAACCTCCAAATTCTGCCATGTTTTGTTCTAAGCTGCAGCATTTTGAATTCACACCTGCTCTGACAGGCCGCTCCTCCAGAGAGACGGCTGCCGAGGCTCATGGGTATTGCAGAATCAGAGATGAAACAGGGTGTAAATAATTTGTTCTGGTGGTTAAAGTATCCAGCAGTTTTGTGTTTTTAAATATTTTCCCGCCCTCTCGTCACATCAGTGTGTCTGTGCCGAGCTGCAGCCTCACATCTGGATGTGTCAGAGCTGAGTCTGACTCACCTGTTCTCTGGCTTCAGGAGGAGAGAGGTTCATGTTGACAGGTGAGTGACTCGCCGGTCCTGAACTGTGACGTTACATAACTCTGACAGGAGCTTTTAACGGTTCATGGATCAGTTTATTGATCAATCAGCTGCAGGAAGTTCAACTGTTTAAGTTATGTTATTTAACCTTTTCATTTTTAACACATGTATTTTATATTTTAGAGCTTTTAGAATTGGAGTTTCACAGCGTTTCGTTTGCTGCAACATCAGAACTGATCTGAGAACAGTAAAAGAGTCGAGACAGAAACTATAGGCAATATTTAACTTCAATAACTCCACTGTGTTTAATGATTCATGTGAGTTTGACCAAGTTTCTCTGAAAGGAAAGTCGACCTTTGATCCTTCCCTCGTGGTCTACAGGAGGCGTTCACACATCATCAATGATGAAGGTTTACTGTCTTTTGAAGATCTCAGGAAAAGTGATCACTTAAAAAAAGCCCTTCATCAGTCAGCTGATGGATCCATGATGAACATGGATAAACAACAGCAGCATGTTAATGTCGTGTTAAAAGCTTCCATGTTCCATGTGACATGTATGTGCTGAGGGCAGAAGACGAAGACTAAGAGCAGATTAAATGACAGCATCTCCTTTCAGTCGTCTGGAGACGTCAGTGTTTGGATGTTTCTGGTGAGGAACACTGATCCAGCTTTGATTCAGTCGGAGGTTTCAGATCAGTGAAGCCCCGTGTCGCCGCGGTAACACCCTCACTTTCTGCAGCGACTTCAAAGAGTCGCTAATCTGCGTCTGAACGGGATTATCCTGCTTCTGATTGGCCGTGGGGCCGGATCAGCCGGCAGGTTGGAGGCTGAGCCGTTACACTCCTGCGACGGGCGGGCTGGCTCGGAGGAGAACCGTCACCTAGCAACCGCTGACTGAGGCATCACCGGACGCTGCGCAACGGCACATCCTATGCCGCACAGCAACAGGGAGAATTACAAATACGTGTTAAAACAATGAGATCAATCGAGAGGCCCAGAGAGAATAAAACCAAAAGGAAAAACCAAAGATAAAAGCATTAGAATCAAGAATTGAAAGCTGCTTCATACGAGTGTTCTTGAGTCGTGTTTTAGACTGTTTTAGATCAGACTCAAAACCAGGACCGGTCAACATAAACAACACAAATCAAACTGAATTCCCCTCCGTCTGACCTTCCAGGAGCAGTAGGGTTAGGTGGGTTTAGTGTAGTGGTTTGGGTGAACCTTTACTTTTGGTTTGTTCTGCATCAACAGGTTTATTTCCTCTCCTGCTCAGTGTGAAGGCTGACGTCTCCATTCATCACAGGCTGAGCGGCTGAAGCTGCCGGACCTCTGATGGAACATTTGGTTAATTCATGAAGGACGACGGCAGCTGCCAGACGGGCGGCCACAGAGAAAACGCCTCCACAGTCTGAGGTGTGAATCCGACCCGGCGCTCACACCTCAAAGGCGTTTTTACATTTACTCCACAGGAAACATGCAGGTAGAGTTCAGTGTGAACCCACCAGCAGACAGCAGGACACACTGAAACTACATCACATGTATCAACAAGTCATGGCTGAACACACACAGCTACAAGACCCCTGTCTAAATAAAACTATTATAACAATGGCAGATGGTTACCTGACCAGGTACTGACTTTCTCATCTTCACTGCTCAGTAAAGTGGAAATCAACAGCCCACAGTCTCTTATGTAATGTAATATTTTAGAGTTCAAAGTTCACGGACACAGTGAGGGACTGAATGCAACATGTTTAATCTGACATGACTCTGTGAATTCAAACACATCACACGGGACAATCATCACGGTTATATATTATAATAATAATAATATAAATAAAATAACCTCACTACCTACGTTTATACACTGAACAAATATAGAAACACAAACTGTTTTGTTTCTATATTTTGTTCTCAAACGTGTTTAGAACCGTGTCAGTGATCATCATCTGTCACCTGACAGGTGTGTCAGATCCAGCTGCTGATTACACAGCAGGATTATTACACAGGTGAGCCTCAGGCTGGTCGAAATAAAAGGCCTCTTTTATTTTGAAAAAGCACATTAATCATCACTGAACTGTGGATGTCACATGACTGGAGTTACAGATGTGCATTTCTGGTGGGGGGAGGGGTCGTAGACCAGAAAACAAGTGTGTGTGTGTGTGTGTGTCTTCTGTGTTTATAGAAACAGTCTTAGATCTTTTATTTCAACTCATGAAAAGTGTTGCATTTATATTATTATTTGGTGTATTTTATTTCCAGAGACTAAATTGAAATAATAAAAAGCAGCTTCATTAATCACGACGCGTCAGCTCGTCTCACAATCCTGATTTGAACTGTGAGGAGGTCAGTCAGCTGGTCAGAGCTCTCACTGCGTCTCAGTTGGACAAATTACAACCATTACAAACCCACATCTCCTCCAGCGCTCCATCATCAACAGCTGATCAGAGCGAAATCACACGTTTTTCATTAACAGCTTTTAATCAGCTCCACACGCTTCTTCTAATCTAAAGGAAAGAGAAGGCAGCGAGGTTCAGGTGGTGGTCAGAACGCCGCGATGGTGAAACACTGCTGCAGAGAGGAGGCAGTGAAGTGTCTCAGAGAACAGCGTGTTCACACTGACCAAAAATACCCTCAGCCTCAGACACAATCATCACCGTCTAGAAAACAACCAGTTTATCGTCTCAGACTGTGATCAGCTGTGAGTCTGTGATCCGGACAGCTGGGAACAACTTCACTCTGACTCTGGAGATCCACAGGGTGAAAAGCTAACCCAGTAGCCAGACTAGCTGCTTCCACTAGACTGTCCCATTTTAAAAGCTCCTTCAAACACGTCCTTCTTTTCAGGCTTCGCGGTCTACGACGGGCCACACCTGAGGATGCAGTCCCTGAGCTGGGACACAGCTTGTATGCTAAGCTAAGCTAAGCTAGTTAAACTCTCACTTTTTCCAGCATCACGGAGCATCAGAGGAACTGGCTTCACCAAAAACCTCTGACATTAAAAAGTTAAATGTGTTAAATTCTCCATGAACTTCTGTGTGTAGCAGGTCAGGAGGTTTCATGTCTTATTGATAACGTACTATTTGCACTGTAGTATTGATCGAAAGCTCCAGAGCAGCTACTTGATGGACCATAAAGTGAGGCGGTCGTTTCTCTGGTTGTTGAAGTGACAGAAATACGGACATTTATCTCCTGATGCTGTGATTTGAGGATTCCTCAGTTTTGTTTTGTTGAACTATAAATCTAAGATTATTCTCCGTCAATCCGAGGAAAACATCGGCCGAACGTTTAATGGAAAGACACTGGTTTGAAGCCTGAGCTGCGTTGACAGTAATTATCCACGATGGCGGTCCTGCTTCATTACTGATTTCATTACTGGGGGATTCCACAGGGGGCAGAGGCCACAGATTAACACAGGAAGGCAGATTACACTATAGGAGCGATGCTGACCTCCAACCAGTGGCTGCACCGCTGCATTTAATCTGATCCATTATAGGCACTTATAGTAGAATCATGTGTTTGAGATCATAAAAACTGGACTGGGATAACTGGGATGCACGACTAAGATGGAGGGAGGGGTCATGTGACGAGGACCCGGAGGACGCCTGGACCAGCGGCTACGGAGATGTTGGTTTGATTCCCCTCGCTGTCAGTGCACATGACGGTGAGCAGCAGATTACAGCAGCAGCGAGGAGGCTGCCACTCAGACCCCGTGTTCCAGGAACAGATGCCAACGCTCAAGGTTCATTGTAGCATTGAATTGTGGGAATATACGGTTCCACGTGTTTCGGAGGACTTCCTCGCCAAACGCAAAGATATTACCAGAATTTACACTCATCAATGAAATTCAAGCTCAGCAGCGTCTCTGCATCATCGTCGTACAGGAGAATAAAAAACAGTGTAAAGTTTCAGTTACTGACTTGTGTCGAGCAAATGAAGCCACATTGGAAACAACCAATTAAGGGGAGAAGCTAAGCTAACAGGCTAGGCTATGAAAACATAGCTAAGCTAACGGGTTAGGCAATGAATCCACTTTCTTGGTGGACTTCCTCATTACAGGCCACTGGTCGTTGTTGCTACTGTCAGTTTAATTATGCGTCATTCAGTAATTCACGTTTGTTTAGTGACAGAAGTGAAGAGAACGATGTAAATTATTTAATAAATATGATTAGTGGTGACGAATTCTGTTCATGGAGTCACTGAGTCTTCACCTGCCGACCACATGATCAATACTCGGGTAACTTCACCTCCCTGCAGCTTCTTCTTCAGGTCTTCAGCTAACCTCACCCCCCCTTCTACATACATGTACAACAGCTCGAGCTGAATTTTGCATGTCCACAGCGCGGCAGATGGAGAAGCATCAGGAGGCTTCGGGCGATCTGAGCCGTCACGACACTCGAAGGAAAAACAACCACGAAACACAAAGAAGCTCAGGACGGCCGGCTGAGAGCAGGAAGTGGGAGACAGAGCCGGGTTACAGGTTCAGCTCCCTCTGTGGGTCACAGCGCCGCACAGACCGAGCCCACACAGCCTGAATCTGTCCACATCTGTGACGCTGAGCATGAGGGCTCCAAGGTGAAAACGTGAGCGCTTTGCTCCCGTACATTATTTTGAATTAGGCCATCGGAGCCTCATATAAACTTTACACAGAGGGAGGGAAGGCGGCGGCGGCGTGCTTACACGTGGACAGAATCACAGGTTCAATCGCTGCTGCAGCTACATGTCAGAGCGTCCTTGAGCGAGACGCTGAGCCCACTCACTCTGGATGAGCAGCACAAATGTAAATGTAGATGTAGGAGGTTTCCAGTGATGACACTGTCTGCCTGAAGAGAGCCTCCTCCTCCTCCTCTTCTCTCTGAGAGCTGTCGAAGAGGAGGAGGAGGAGGAGGAGGAGGAGGCACAGCGCCGACTCCTGCCTGCCAAAAGCTGCTATAAATAGGAGCATCACCACAGAGCGGATGTAGCAGGATGTTCAGGAGGAGGAGGAGGAGGGTTTCTGGATGATTCAAGGATGTGATGAAGAAGGGGAAAACTAACAGAGGAATCACCCACACAATCGAACAGCAGGATAAAATGCTCCATGACTTTTGTCTTTATATTTATCCATCGTTTCTGCTGCTGTCTCAGCACAGGCGGAAAAACTAAACCCACATACAGCTCATTTAAATTAATCATTATTTAATTATGAATCTGAATTCCTTGCTCTAAAATGGAAACTATGTCCTGTGATCATATCACATCCTCTGTTCGACTGCAGCCCGGAATACATTTGTGAGTTACATGACGTCCACCTGTCTCTGGCCAAATATCAAATAACAGCAAATATATCTCAGCACCCTCTGACAGAATGACACATACACTCAGTGGCCACTTCATTAGGTCCACCTGGACAGAACGAGTCAGTCTGATTTGAAGTTTGAACGTTATCACCTTCATGACAGCGGATTTATTCCAGGGCTGCTGTATCAGACTGCATTAGTTTTAGCTAGGTGTACCTAATAAACTGCCCACTGCAGCAGCTGAGAGAACCCGACTTTCTGTGTGCATTTGTGTTTGTGCTGTTAGTTAATAAAGTGTTTGCATGAAAGGGAAGAGAAAGGAAAGACGAACTCTAAACCTGGATGAGATGCTAGATCGGTTGACGGACTGTAAACTCTGACAATCCAAACTCAGACCGTAGAAATCAAACGTTTACAATAATGTTAACGAGAACGAGCGGCGGTGACGGGATCAACTGTTCCTGTGAACACCAACAAGTATCTGAAGGTGTGTCCGCACCTGGTTCTCAGCATCATTTAAATTGCTCCTAACTTCCAACTCTCACTTCATGGATTCTGCCTAATCTGCCTGTAGTTAAAACTTTTCATTAATAAAGTAATAATAATGTAATGATACGTGTATCTGGCTCAAATCATAGTCGGCCAGTGGACCATCAAAACGTCCATTAAGTTTTCAAAGTTTTTCCAGCTCCGTCAGTGTCATTGGTACGGCCGGTCAGTTTGGATTATCAAAGGCTGAATTTCTTTCCCAGTCCGACCGTGGAGCAGATACTGGTCTGGTTTACTGAGAGGAGAGCCCTACAAGGTGCTAACGGCTCCAGCTGGACTCAGAACTGTTTTATTTCTCCTCCATGTGTCCGTTTTCATTTGTGACGGCTGCAGAAGACATGCTAACGTTAGATAGCTTGCTATTACCCTTATTATAAATTTGTTTGGCAAATGTTGCTATCGTTAGCTGGCTAACTGTCAGCATTGCTTTGGAGCATATCACAGCAATGCTAGCATGGGCTAATGGTTGAGGTTAGATTGTTTTTTGTCGACTCTCGTGTTCACAGGGAAACTTTATTCAGTGGTGCTTCCTCTTGTGTGTTCAGTGGATAATTAAATGAAGCGTTTGTTTTTGTCTGAGATGCTGGTGCTTAGTGCGATACCTAGTGGCAGTGAAGATCATTTACAGAACCTTCAGCAGTAAGAATTTTGGCCCATGTTGAGCTCTTTTTGTTTTCTCTGGTGTATCAACAACGTACCGAACCTTTTGTGGACTGTTAACACTCCTACTTCAGTAACACAGAGTCTTATTTTACACTTAATGTTCTCTACACAAACCAACACCTCAAGCCCTCAGTTTTCTCTCTAATTTAAATACCTGAGAACTCACTGTTGAGTGGTTTCTGTCCTGACTGACATCAGACTGTAAACAGTCGGGTCAGCTGAGGAGGTGGATGTAGCGGTAGTGAGTCGGGGATCGAACCACCAACCCTGCCATCAGCTGACAAACCACCTGAGCCACAAACCGTCCACAAGAGATGAGCTGAAGTTTCATCATGTGGAGCTCAGCATTAACAAGCTCTGATCTGGATTGGCCCAGATGACCAGCTGGAGGGGTGTGGGGGTGTTTTTTAATGTAAATATATTCTCATCTACAGCGAATTCATTTCAAACCGTGGACGAGTCGTTCCAGAGCTGCGGGCTGAAACACACCCAGGTTTAAAAGGCAGCAGCCCACTAAATACTTTACGGCTCTACAATGGATAACTTCCGGCACAATCTATTGAGTGTGTGGTAGTGAAAGCAGTCGATATCAGCTGATCAATGGGACTTAATTAAGACTAGTTGCAATCAAACTGTCATTGAGCAGAAGTTACAGCAGCAGGAGAAGCAGAGTGGTTAATCACAGGCGGCGTTTCCATCTGACCATCTAACCTCCAGTCTGAGATTTAAGAGGGTCAGATCCCCAATCCCTCAGATTAACAATAGATACCAATCAAATCCTGATCCACGGCGGACAGGCCGCAGTAATCTGAGCGGTTTACTGTGCCTGAGAGTTCAGGGGTCAACACTGCGCTCCGCATGATACTGTAACTACATCCCCATATCCCCCCAGGCTCTATGTGACTGTCCAATCACAACCATGGGGCAAGAGGTCAGTGGAGAGTTTCATTTCAAGTGGATTCAAGTTCATCAGAGGCTTCCTACAACCAGGGTTGATGGAGGTTTATCAGTGTGTCTGAAAGAGGACATTCCCCTGTTCTTCCCTCACACTGTTACCTGTCCTGACCTGCTGTGATCTCACCTGAGAGCTGATAATAACCTGTGAAGACGTCTTTAAAACGGTGTCGGAGCAGCAGCCACATGCAGTGGGTTCAGAAAGTATTATTACCCCTTCACTTCTCACACACTAGATTTACCTTTGAATGATTGAAATGATCTACTCTCAGTATAATCTCTCCCTATAAAGACAAAGTGAAAACATGTTCTTAGAAACTCAGAGGCCAAGCAAAGACTGAGACTGAAGACTGTCTGCGTTGATGAGGGATTCAGAGACATGACAAAAATACTAGAAAGTTGAATAACTGTGAGTTTGAAGGTTTATTATAAATGTTTATAATAAAACAGCAGCGAAGTAAACTAACTAACTCCATTTAAAATTAATGAAGAGGCTGCGTTTCTTTCAAGCACAACCACAGTCAGTCTGAATGCCAGATTTTCACCCCAAACCATCAATGACTCATTTTAGAAGAGGGATGAGTTTCTGTCAGACAGTTGGTTGTTTGATTTGTTTGAATGATGCGTTTCTAACGTCTCAGGTGATGATGTGTCGTTACCAAGGCTCTGTATTTATTTAATCCTCATGAACTGCCTGAATCCTTCATGTGGTTCTGCAGCCGACGGCCTCCGTCAGCAGATCTGATGTGAGTGTTTCCCTGCAGAGCACATGTTGACCACACATGCACGTGCCTGCCAGCCTGCCACCGACGCTCCCCCGCCAGCCAATCACGCCTCAGCGCTGATGCAAACAGAGCCTCCGATTGGTCGGTTCAGTGAAGCAGAGACGACAGGCGGCTCGGCCGGCCTATCGTGTCGCGTCAGGTCAAACGGTAAACACAGCCGCTCGGTGACAACGATAACAGGGGCTTTTTTCCCCTCAGCTGTTGTCTGACAGGTGCAGAACCTGGTTCTCATTGCCATCACTTTAAGGGTTTAAATGAAATAATGAAACGTTTTCTTATGTTCAGTTTCTCTTCCGTCCTGCAGCGTTTCTCTGTCTGCACACAGTATGAACATGTTGATATTTTACATAAGAAATATCAAGAGAGGGCAGCAGGACTTTAACAGGCCTGAGCTGAGTAAATGTCGTCCCATGCCGGTGTTGTTGCTGTGATGCAGCGTCGCTGTTCAGCTCTTAAAGGTTGTGTAGGTGGAAAACGATGCGTTCAAGTGCATGTAAGCTGACAAATCTTTGAGTCTCAACTTCACCAACACGGCATCTTTTAATTAAAGGATGTTCTCGAAATGAAGAAACAAACCGACTGATACTGAACATGTTTTAATGCTGAATAATCCGATTCCCGTGAGTAATCTGATTACCTCCTCCGAAACAAAAAGTTTCTACTTTCTATTCATTTTTTACCCATTTTAATCACAAACCATCAAACCTGCTGCCCTCACCCTGACCTCGAACACCCAGATCTAACAAAAAATAACAAGATGCATTCTGGGAAATGTAGGATCATCTGTTTTTTGAGAATCAACAGCTCAATTGCTCAAAATGTACTACGATTATTTGGTTAACTGATCAATCGATCGACAGAAAAATAACCTTTTTCAATAGTTGATCAATATTTTCGCGGTTATCAATCATTAGATAACAAGTTTCACTTCTTTTTCTCATCTGACTGTAAATGTTTTTCTATTTTGCGTAACTATTAATCACTAATAATAGCTTGAAACGTAATCGATCGACAGATTAATCAATAGCTGCAGCCCTAACTTTGATGTCGGTGACGACAGCCTGAATTGTTTTGGGTGAACAGGACTTCACCCATGAAGCTGTCATGTCAACAGAAAAAACACGACGAGTATTTAGTTAACTGATCAGTTGATCAACAGAAGAAAACTAATCAGCAACTTTGTCAATGTTGATCAATAACTATTAATCATTGCTCATAGCTTGAAAAGTAATCGATGGACAGATTAATCAATAGCTGCAGCCCTAACATTGATGTCGGTGACGACAGCCTGAATTGTTTTGGGTGAACAGGACTTCACCCACGAAGCTGTCGCCCTCACTGTGACCTCACACGCCCACCCACGTGAAACGCCCGACTCTTCCGAGGATCTCCCTCTGATTTTCCTCCCTAACCGGCGGCGGCGGCGCTCCGGACGTTTCCACCCACCTTGCAGCCGAACATGAGGGAGATGGTGCTGTTGGTGCAGGCCACCTTGCAGTGGCACAGCATGGGCGAGAAACACTCCACCTTCTTCATGCTGGGGGACATCTTGTCGGCGCCGGGGCAGTTGGCCGACAGCCGCCTCCTCCGGGAGCGCTGCCGGCTCCTCCCGCGCCGCCCGGCTCCGGCCGCGGTGGCTCCCGCTGCACCTCCTCCTCCGCCTCCGCCCTCTCCACCTCCTCCTCCACTGCTGCTGCTGCTCCCTGCTCTCACCATCCGCCCTCATTCCTCGCGTCGCTCCATCGCGGCGGGGAGGAAACGACTCCCAGAGCTCTTCCTTCATTCAGGGAGAACCTCCCCCCTCCTCCTCTCCGCTGACCCCACCTCCTCCTCCTCCTCTTCCTCCTCCTTCTTCTTCTTCCTCTGGTAGAATGTATTCCTCTCCCTGTTGACCTCCTCTCAGGCGCTCGGCTCGACTCCTCTCTCCCTCGTTCTCTGGTTTGTTTTCCTCCTCTCTCCCTGTTGCGTTCCCTCTCTCTCTCTCCACACTGACAGAGTGGTGGTGATGATGAGAGCTGGGGCGAGCGAGCACTGTTATGTGTGTGTGTGTGTGTGTGTGTGTGTGTGTGTGTGTGTGTGTGTGTGTGTGTGTGTGTGTGTGAGTGTGTGTGTGTGTGTGTGTGTGTGTGTGTGTGTGTGTGTGTGTGTGTTAAGCTTTCCTCTGTGGGGGTGTGATTGGTCTCCAGGGAGGGGGGCTGGTTTGGTCACATGACTCATCGGAAACGAGGAGGGTTGAATGAGCGAGAGAGAGAGGGAGAGAGAGAGAGAGAGAGAGAGTGGGGGTGTATCCTCAGGGAAGGTAGAGTGATGTAGGACAGAGTCAGTGATGTGGAGAAGAGGAAGAGGAGGAGAAACAGACAGGGGAAGAGGAGGAGCAAAAAGAGGAAGAGGAGAAAGATAACGAAGAGATGAAGAGGAGATAGAGGAAAAGACAGGAAAAGATGGAAAGGAGGAGAAAAAGGAGGAGAAAAGAGATGTTGAGGTGCAAAAATAGAAGAGGTAATGTAAGAGGGAAACAGGAAGAGGAGATGAGGATGGAGGATAAAGAAGGGAAGGAGGAGACAGAAATACATGGAGAAGGATGAAGAGGAGAAAAGGAAGAAGAGGAGAAATTTCACTCGTTTCCAGCATAAATCAAATATGATAAAATCCTCAAGAACACAAAGTCCCTGAGAGAAGAACCAGGAACCAGAATAAAGATGGCCGACGCAGCGAGAAGTCCTCCTCGGGTCCGAGGCTCGGGACCGATGGCGTCAGGAACCATCAGCATCTGGTTTACTGCTCTTCATTAGCATTTTATTTTATTGGTTTCAACTCGTGTGTCTTCATTATTTTATTGGTCAACTACGTGTCTTAATTACTGTTTTATTTCACCTTATTCTATTTCTACTTTTTAATGCTTTTAATTGACGAGTCTTATTAAGTTTTACTGCTGGGTTGTTGGGGGTCGTTGGGGGTCATTGGAGGTCGTTGTTGTGGCGGCAGGACGTTGGTGACACAGACTCTTCTGATAAATCACATGGTCGACGTCCGGCTGTGTTGAGCCTCTGTAGGTTTTCACGACAGTTTAATAATTTAGTGTGTTTATGATTTTATTTCACACGTTTAATGAGAAGTTGAATCAAAACCAAACGAAAAGTCAATTAAATGACATGAAGAAGACAGGTGAGTGAACTATTCCATTAATTAACGAGATATATTCACTAAATTCCTGTTTTACTCCAATTAAGACAATCTGACAGAGTAAAGGTACGAACAATGACCAATAACCATAACAACAACTCCGACAACGCAACTCCGACAACGCAACCGTAAACCTCTGCAGACTGACTGAACTGGTGGCGACCTCTGATTTCAACAATCAGCAGAGGAAACGCAACCTCTCTGAATTTGTGTGTGTGTGTGTGTGAGTGTGTGTGAGTGTGTGTGAGTGTGTGTGTGTGAGAGTGTGTGTGAGTGTGTGTGTGTGTGTGTGTGAGAGTGTGTGTGAGTGTGTGTGAGTGTGTGTGAGTGTGTGTGAGTGTGTGTGAGTGTGTGTGTGTGAGAGAGAGAGATAATGAGGTGAATTTGTTCCTGGGTGGAGATGTCAGGAAGTGAAGAGTTCCCTCCTGAGACCGACGACAGAAACTACAGAGTTAACGCGTCCGTCACTTTTATCTGTTCGTCTCTATCTGGACTGTTCCTGTGCACGTCTACAACACACACACACACACAACACACACACACACACACACACACACACACACACACATCCACCCACTGTCTGTCTCTGTCCTCTTTGGTGTGTGTTAGTCATTCTGGTTGAAGAGGAGATGAGAGAAAATGTGAGAAGTGAGGAGGAGACGAAGCAGCAGCAGCTCTGTGTCATTACATCACATTATCAGCTGTTTCCTTAATATTATAAATTATTGATAAGTGATTCAAACGCTTCATAAACCAGCACTGCTTTTCAATCTGTCAAACGTGCGACACAAGAACAATTTGATTTTACGAAGGAAGTACACTGAACAAATTACACACACACACACACACACACAACACACACACACACACACTCACGAGCCTCAGATCTAATGAATAATACAGTTTCTCCTTAAAAAGCTTGAAAACACCAACATCCACTCAAACTCAGACTGAAGCTCCTCGTGCTGCAGTGCATCACAGCCACAGTGTGAACATATATTCTGGTGGTGAGTTATTTATCTTCAAAGTCGGACCAGCGGTGAAGCGAGAAATACGACGTTTGTCCTGAGGGTGGCGCCAGAGGGAAGATCTCCACGGTGTCATCGGGACATTTCAAAGAGGTCCAGCTGTTTGTTTGTTTACATTTAATATCAGTTATTGGTCACAGGTAAATCAATATGAGGCTTTGGACTTAGAGAAACCAAGTGATCATCTTCCAACAACAACAACAGTCACTTCAGGTCAGCGTCAATATCGACCGATCTCACTTATAGATGATCGATATCACTGGCAAAAAAACATGGCCGCAGCGTCTCTAATCCCTCCATCTGTTTCGGACAGGAGGATCGAGTGTGTCGTTAAAAAATAAAGACGGACGTTCAAAATGATTAAGAAGATGAAATGATGATCTGCTGCAGTTGGTTCTATCAATCTGCCTCGTTCTTCTTCCTCCAGGTGAACAAAGGTTCATTTGAACCATCAATTTCCACATCCAGGAGTTTTAGAGTCGAGGAATCACTTCCAGAACGTCACCTCTCCTCTCCTGGACCTCACGGATGAAACAGACTGGATCTGAACTACAACAGAGAGACGGAGCGGCCTCGGATAAAGCCTCCATTTAAATGAATTACATATCGGACAGTTTGCACCAATTAGCTCCCGTCCGGGTGTGCTGCTGTCTGAGCGCCTCATTATCAAGGCCTGAGTCAGGCTGCGCACACACACGCACGCACACACACGCGCACACGCACACACACGCACGCACACACACACACACACACACACACACACACACTGAGTGTTTGCAGTGACAGTGATAGCAGCTGACAGCTTCAGATGTGATGGCCTCCTTCTAAATTTACCCTGCTGCTTTTTACACATCGCTCACTACACACACTCCAAACGCCAGGCCTCACGCTGTGGACTCTGTGGAGTGTTTTCAGATGTCTTTTGGGGGGGGGGGGGTTTAGGGTCAGGGTTGGTCTGTGGTCCACCCAATTTCAGTCTTTCTGAAACTGAGAATATGATTCACAATTGTTTTTGTTGCTGTTTTTTTTTTTGGTTTGAGGTCAGTTTGTCACCGTCTGGTCTTTAAGTCCAACAGTCCTGGACCAGGTCTACAGATTCAGATTCAGAGACTGAGACTGATACTGTACGTTCATCTGTTCACTCAGCCAACAGCTGTGGAGGTGGCTCCCCCTGCTGGACTGCACTCTACACAGCAGCTGAATGCTGCATTGGGAAATCCTACTAGGTTTTTCTTTTTTTTTCTACATGCTCTGATGTTTTTGTCATTTCATAAATTATATAAAAATATTTGACTCCAGCAGGATAAATTAAAAATAATAGTAGAGTCGTGATGTTTTTAGGGAGGAGGAAAGAAAATGTCTATCACAACACACCGAGAGTTTTGTCCACACTGAGGCTTCATTCATTCATTCATTAAAGCTCCATCCAGACCGGAGGGACGTCACATTAACTCTGGTGAAATGACAGAATCAAGCATCAACCTCTGAGGCTGAAACATGAAGCATCAACATGAAGAACCAGAAGCTGCAGTTCCTCTAACGGCCACTAGAGTCTGGCTCCAACAGTGAGTCAGTCCCCATAGACTCCCATGTTAAAATGTCCAACTTTACAGCAGAAATAAACATGTTTACAGCCTGGTACAGAAACTGTTTTGGTCTCTAGAGCTGATTTCCTCCTTCATGACACCTGTTTATATAACTCACCTGTTTATATAACTCACCTGTTTACATTTTATTAAGGACTACAGTTATGGAGGATTGAGGGTGTGGCCTCTTTGAGTGACAGGTGAGTGAGCATACATACATCAGAGTCTCTGCTCCTCACACGCCCCTCCTCTTTGACCATATGTGGATTAGCTGGGAGTTAGCAGCGGGACAAAGACTAAAGAAAAGAGACTGAAAACTCCCCGGAAACATTTTTTGTTAATAGTTTTAACCATTTAAAATAGTGAAATATAATAGACTGTGTCAGAGGGAGTCAGGTGAGTAGGCCGGCCTTCAATGTGGTACACATGTTGATATGATTCAGTGTGACTTCACTTCCTGAGGATGTCCCTTCAGAATAAAACTCCAGAAATCCACTTAGAAACCAGAGAGTAAAGAGGCTGCAGGACCTGGCTGACCTGGATATTCCTTCTTTTTTTTGGGACCTTTTATTCTTTTCTTTGACATTTTAATATAATTCAAAGAAGAGTTCCGCTTTGTAATGGAAAGAGACATCACCACAAACTGACAGCAGGGGGCGGCAGACCATCAGACTTCTCTGATATTTCCATGACTTTCTATTTTCCTTCCTGGAGCCTGAAATATTCTTCCTTCCTGGTTTTTCCATGTTTTTTTCTTCCACCCGCAGTTTGGCAGAAACACATCAAGTAATAAATCTGTGACACAAGTTAGAATTAGAGTAAATTACTCATATTATTCTGAATCCTTTTTTTGTTTAAATTTAGAAGCAGCACACGACTAAATCTATCTCTACAGTTTTAAACAGGTTTAAACAAAACGTTCAGGGTCTCGACCCGGAGGTCGGGAACCTCTGACCAACACTGTCCAGAACAAAGACCAGAGTTCCTTCTCGCCTGAGATCATTTTCCACAACAATAATATACCACCAAGACCACAAGTTCCTACCTCGGAAACAGACTAGAAAACAAGGCTCATTCTCTGCAAACTGAAAACACAAAAACATCAAACTAACTTTCAGGATATCGCACTTCTTTTCTGTAATGTTTAGTTCAGATGCTGGACAATAATCTGCAGTTGTCCAGGTTTAAACAGTAACCAGTGGAAGGGTTTTATGGGGGTCTTCAGACTTGAAATTCACAGGTCTGTTATTTAAAGTCGACTTCCTGGACCGTACCTCATTGTCACACTGAGACTAAGCCAACACACCGGGCTGTTGGACCTGAGAGACGTCTGCTCGAGTGTATTTCTGTGCTACAGGACAGCTTGTAGTGACTTCTCGTCTCTGTATCGACCCAGATGGCGAGGCGTTGGCCTGAGGGGGGGTGGGGGGTGGGGGGGCGGCGATGGGGACATCAGAGCCACTTCAGGTCATATCTCAGCTTTGCCATCGAATCTGCAGCATTTCAGCACCAGCACACACCCAGAATAAGACGTAGTTTATGTAATTTAATTATTCTATTGTTGGTTTCTGCTGTGATTGAAACTGTAGTTTTCACTGAGAGATAAAAATGTGGAAATGATTTTCTGCATTTATTTTTAATAGTTCTTATTACAAAGGACACAAGCTCAGTCCTTTGTAATAAGAATCAATTAGTCATTAGACTTTTTAAAGCAAATTTCGTGTTGTAAATGTTGTAAAAATTTGATGTGTGGTCTTTATTGACACGATTGATCCGCACCCGAATCAATATGTGGACCTTCCTGGTCACATGGTGAACATGACCTGAGGAAGACGAGACATCGTATCGGCGTTTAATAAATCTCCTTTTTGGGAGCGCTTTGTGTTTTTTTTCTTTTAAGTAAAAACAAAAACTATTTAATAAATCCTCAAATATGACGATTTGTGACATCTGAAGACGTCGCCTTGGAAACAGTGATGGACATTTTCATTGTTCTCTGATACTTACAGCCTCAAGTGTCGAGCAAATGAAGCCACATTGGAAACATCCATTCAGAGGAAAAGCTAAGCTAACAGGCTAGGATATGAAAATATAGCTAAGCTAGCTTCTGTCCAGGTGTAACAGAACGACTGTCATGTAAATAAATAAGGAGGAGCATCAGGGCGGAAACCGTCCGAGCTGAACTCATGTTAGGAAAAAATGTGAACCAGCGCCAGCGTCCATTTTGAATCTGTAGAGACAGAATCTCGATTCTAAAATTCTTTTTAACAAATACAATAAATAATTCATTTCTTGCAACAAAAAAATACGCTAATATACTTTAATAAAATGTTATAAAATATAATATAAAATAGTGTAGAATAATATGATAATAGTGTGGTGGTGTTTTTTTAATTACATTCTCCCTACGATTATGTTTATATTACATCATTAATGTCCACTATAATTTCTTTCTGAATCCTGAACAGCTGCTGCTAACAACTGAAATATTTTCAGGTATTAGGTGATATTGAGGTCTGATGTGATAAAAAGCATCAATTTTATATAACTTTTTTATAACTGAGCAGCTGCTGCTCTCTCTTGGCTTCAAACGAACATTTACTCCCTAAATCTGACATTTTAGTTCCTAATTTTACCTCCATATAAGATTGTTTTAAAAATGTAAATGGGTGGTGTTAACAAAATTCACATTCTTTTTCCCTCTCCCTTCATCTATCATCTCTCTCTCTAAAACACACAGGAACACAAAGGGGAATCCATTATTCAGCGTAGCAGCAAGCGAAGGCAGGCTGCTGCAGATATGACAGCTTAGTTGAATATGCAGGAAAACCACAGAGATTCTCCATCAGCATGAATGCAAATGGGGGGGGGGGGGGGGGGGGGGGGGGGGCGCGACCATGAAAGACAGAGGATCAGAGGCAGCAGAGGACGAGCTGAAGCAGCTCTCAGGCCAGTAACTGTAAAAACTCACTGTTTAAATACAGAAGTTCAGTCTGAACCTGTGAAATATTAATTATGACAAACACAAGGTCAGAACCAAAAAACATAAATATTACATGTTTCAGTACTGTTACTACCACAACTGGTTAATGGCTGCAAATAAAAACAGGCTGCGTCTCTGCTGCCTCCCACAGGTACAGACCTCCGCTCCACCAAAACATCCCAAAATACAGACGACCCCGACTCAACACCCGACATCTGATGGAATATGAGAAATGAACTGAAGCTTATTTGTTCGTCGTCGTCACTAAAGCCCATTACGATCGTTCAGACACTTTATTCTGTCTGCCGAACAGAAACATATGAATCTGAACGATGAAAATCAAAGTGTGGGGTCCAGTAGTCAACATCCATCTCCAGAAGTGAGGGATCAAAGGTCAAAGGTCACGGCGACCTCACAAAACATGATTTTGGCCTTGTGAACGCGGCGTATAACTCAAGACTTTGCAGCAATCATGACAAAATTTCCCACAAATGGTCGATATTTCCTCCGACTCTGGATGAACAGGGATGTGACTGGAACTAGTCTGAGTGGAGGAGGGATACGACCAACAGGAGGCTCTAATCTTTACCACAGGGAGGAAATGATCTAGATGATCCTGACGTACATCGGCTTATAACAAAGAAAGAAAAATCTGTTTTTGGTTTTCTACTTCCACAATCTTTTTTACTTCATCCTTCGATCAGAAGACAGACTGAAGAAAACTGACCTGAAGCTGAGCAATGTGTGTGTGTGTGTGTGTGTGTGTGTGTGTGTGTGTGTGTGTGTGTGTGTGTGTGTGTGTGTGTGTGTGTGTTGATTAGTTGTGACTCTGCTGAACTCACCGCAGCGCTCTCAGACTTTTATATGAATATGATCCATTTCCATTCACAACATATGCAACTGTCTCTCTGAGAAAACCCAGGAGAGAACTGCCACTGGAAACTTGCCAGTTCGACTTCCAGTGACATCATCAGCGGAGGTCGAAGGTCACGGCGTCCAGACAGAACGCCGAACAAAGAGCCAGTTTCCCTCCTCTCCTTCATCCCTCTCTTGTTTTCATCTGAGTGCCCGACCCACGCCTTCCCAGCATCCTCTCTGTTCCTCCTCCTCTCTAACCTCTCCTTCTGTTCTCCTCACCTCCCTGCAGTCTGCTGGCAGCCTGCTGAGTGTGTGTGTTTCTGAGTGTGTGTGTGTGTGTGTGTGTGTGTGTTTCTGAGTGTGTGTGTGTGTTTCTGAGTGTGTGTGTGTTTCTGAGTGTGTGTGTGTGTGTGTGTATGTGTGTTTCTGAGTGTGCATGTGTGTGTTTATTTGACACGCATGGGTGCACCTCTTGGCTTCTGTCCTCCTCCAGGGCACATGAGCCTCTTACAGCACACACACACACACACACACACACACACACACACACACACACACACACACACACACACACACACACACACACTTGACATTCGTGCTGCGGACCTGGACGTCACTCAGAGCAGGTCCAGAGTTCCAGTGAAGTGAACTGTTAAACTTCCTGCTTCAGTCGTCACAGCTGGAGAGTCGAGGTGATGTCACATGACTCGTCTGCTGCGTCAGCATCCGTCACATTCACACTGATGATACTGCGGACTACACGTTCACCTGCTGTCAGACTCCGATCAGGGCCACAACAATCAATCATTTCTTTTATTGATTCATCTTCCAGTTATTTTATAGATTCATCATTTGGTCGATTTAACATCAGAAAAATTTGGAAAACGTCCATCCAAAGCAGAAGTCGACGAGTTAGTGACTAAGTGAGTGAGTGAGTGAGTGAGTAACTAAGTGAGTGAGTGAGTGAGTGAGTTAGTGAGTGAGTGAGTGAGTGAGTGAGTGACTAAGTGAGTGAGTGAGTGAGTGAGTGAGTGAGTGAATGAGTGACTGACTGACTAAGTGAGTGAGTGAGTGAGTGAGTGAGTTAGTGACTAAGTGAGTGCGTGAGTGAGTGAGTGAGTGAGTGACTGACTGACTAAGTGAGTGAGTGAGTGAGTTAGTGACTAAGTGAGTGAGTGAGTGAGTGAGTGAGTTAGTGACTAAGTGAGTGAGTGAGTGAGTGAATGAGTGAGTGAGTGAGTGAGTGAGTGAGTGAGTGAGTGACTGACTAAGTGAGTGAGTGAGTGAGTGAGTTAGTGACTAAGTGAGTAAGTGAGTGAGTGAGTGAGTGAGCGAGTTAGTGACTAAGTGAGTGAGTGAGTTAGTGACTAAGTGAGTAAGTGAGTGAGTGAGTGAGTGAGCGAGTTAGTGACTAAGTGAGTGAGTGAGTGAGTGAGTGAGTGAGTGAGTTAGTGAAAGACTATTGCCACTTCCTGTGGAGTTTGATTTTTTTTAACCCTGCGACAAACCGACCAATCAAATCTTGGTCGACTAAGATTCTTCTAAGATTCAAACCCTACAAACGACATAATCTAGATTATAAAATCACATGTTAAAAAAAAGTGAATAAAATAAAAATTAAATTGTAAAAATGAAAAACTAAAATATGATTGCTAAACATAACATGAACTAACATGCTGACCATGATGTTTTAGACACGCTACAGAGACCATGCACGGCAGCAGCCGTCTCCTCCTATAACTCTCCACGGCCTTCAGCCTGTAATTAACATAAATAATTAAGTCACGTTTCCCCAGAAGAGCAGAGGAGAGTTCATCTACCAACACACTGCAATGACAAGATACAACTGCTGCATGGATTATGTGTACTGTTATTATTATTATCATTATCATTATTATCATTATTATTATTATCATTACACATGGCTGTTATGAAATGTAATAAAAAAGAAATCTCAGCAGTAGCAGTGGAGCAACATCCCATCAGCCCCTGCAGCTTTGTTTATGGTTATTTTCTGAAAAAACTGAAACCGCTGATTATCCCTTTAACTTCCAGCTGCTGCACACTGTGTGTGTGTGTGTGTGTGTGTGTGTGTTTTTATTCCTGTCTTTATGAGGACCAACTTCAGTTTTCCTAAAGACCCGAGGGCAGCAGAAAGTGTTGATATTTTTAAAAACAAACTCAACTCTGGCTTTTAATTGAATTTTATTTACTTATATTTCTATTCATTTATATATTTTAAGCTGTTTTAACTGGTTTGTCCTTTTAATATTCTATATTTCTGGACTGTTTTCTTTCTAATACCCTACTTTTATTTCTGGTTATTTGTTTTATTTCTACTTTTATTTCTGGTTTTACTCACTTCCAAACATCTCCCACAGTTGAGACTATTAGCTGTGTTGGTGTTTGCTGTGACTGTGCGTCATGGGTGCAGTCTTTGTGGACTTTTCCTCTCTGCCACGCTACTTAAAAAAAGAGAAGATCTCCAGTGACACCAGTATTCCAGTAACCAGAGAGTTTTTTGGCTGCTGACCGTGAAGCTGGTGGAGGTGATGAGAAAACCAGCAGAGCTGTCGGTCGACCGCTCTCAGGCTGTTTCATGTGTTTTTTAATGAGTCAGTGTTGAAAAGTCCAAGTCATGGAAACAAGCCGCACTGTCTGCACGACGCCGCCTCTCGCCTACTGCCAGGTTACATACCATCCAGACTCATACAAAACATCAACCATCTGTGGGAAATTTTGTCATAATTGCTGCGTCTTGAGTAATGGCTAAAAAGCATTTTGTGAGGTCACACTGACCTTGACCATCAATAATTATTGATGGTCAATAATTATTGATGGTCAAGTCGATTGATTGATCAATTGTTTTTCAAGCAAAAATGAAAAACATCTGATGTGTTCAGGTTCTCAAACGCAAGAGTTTACGTTACATATCTTTGGGTTTTGGGCATCTGGTCAGAGAAAACAAGACTTTTAACGAAAACATCAATTAATCATGAAAACGATCAGTAGCTTAATCTATGAAAAAACAACTAGGTGCAGCACCAAAGCTCCTGGGTCTCAAACCATCAAAATAAGACAGACTTCACTTCTCTTACAACCACTTACACATATTCAGACTGAGACAACATGCTGAAATACAGAGGATCAAACCGTTCATTCATTTTATCATTTACTATCACTTCTCAAACCAAATTATATTTTGTAGGAAATGCTTCAGCCCCGGTGTGAACAGATGTGGTTCTCAGATGTCACCTGTGTGTTCAGGTGTGTCGTCAGCGTGTCTGCAGGAACGTGACCAGCAGCAGCAGAGCAGCTGTATTTAGACTGAGCCGACTGTGTTTGGTCCTGCTGAGCCACGGAGCTGCAGCACGCCGTTAATAAGGAGCTGAAAATAGTCCCAACACTGAGGCACTGCCCTACAAACACACACACACACACACACACACACACACACACACACACACACAGTCTGCACCTGAGGCTCTGACACCTTGTCTGTAGGAGGGTGAGTTCGGACGGGGAATTAAAGCTGCAGGTAAAAGACTCGAGCACCATGATAGTTTAACAGACGTTGACTCCTCTGGGGACTTGAACCGATTCCTCCAAAAACAAACAAACAAACAATAATCAGTCAGCTAACTGTGACAATTAATGATCAATCGGCTCATTTTTTAAACCACGATTATGAAACATGCTGCTCATTCAGGCTGAAACAGTCAACTGAGAAAACTACAATCACCTCCTCATGGTCGTATCCTGAGATTCATATGTGAGTAATAGAAAATATGAACCATAGGTGTGAAAGTTTGTCATCATTGCTGTAAAGTCTTGAGTAGTGGCTAAAAAGTGTTTTGTGAAGTCATCGAGACCTTGACCTTTGACCACCAAGATCTAATCAGTTCGTCCTTGAGTCCGAGTGGATGTTTATGTCAAATTTGAAGAAGTTCTGTCAAGATGTTTCCAAGATATCGTGTCCATAAGAATGGGAAGGCGGTTCAGACAACATGAAAACAATATGGCTGCTGCTCTGACTGTCGCCGGCGTGGAAGAATAAAAATTATCACCCAAGTCCAAAACAGAAAATATTCACTGTTCATTGTATTCACAAGATGTTTTTCTTTGTTTTACTTCAGTGAACTGAATGTGTTTGGTTTTGGACTGTTGGACGGACAAAACTGGACATGTGAAGCTGCTGTGACTGACGATTACCTTCATTATCGGGACAGATGTGCGGTCGCAGTGACCTTGACCTGTGACCTTTGACCACTGAAAGAGTTTGCACCAAATTTCAAGAAGTTCCATCAATGCGTTCTTGAGACCAAAGCAGACGCCTTCAAACAGTCCACAACAAAAAACTATTAAATGTAGAATCGTATAAAAGTGAAAAACAGCAAATCCTGACAGGTGAAAAGCTGGAACCAGAGACTGTTGATAAATAACTTAATTAATCGATTATCAAAATAGTTGCCGATTATTTTTCTGAAAGTTGGCGTTGACGAACCGACCAACTGTTGCAGCTCCGCTCTGGACTGAATGAAAACGAAGCACCTGGATACATGAGCAGCCACAGAATGAGAAACAACGTGGAGGTCAAAGGTCAAAGCAGCCCCACAGGCGGAGTGTTGCAAGTGGCTGATTTCAAAGCTGAGAGCAGATCAGAGGCGAGCGAGCGGGGAGGACACGGAGCTCAGAAATGGGATTTTAAAAGAAGAGACGAAGGCCTGGAGGGAGCTGATCCCAGACCAGCAGGAGGTCCGGAGCTCAGCCCGCCTCCACATCAGAGACTTTAAACCGGACCAGCACCTGAACGAGGGCTGAGATAAACCACTCAGGCTTCCTGCCTAACATCGTATCAGGTTGTTTTTATTTGCACTTGTTATTATTAATTTGTATGTGTCAATAAATAAACTAAGAGGTTAAGAGGCATCAGATGAGAGGACGAAGATCTAAACGTGCTGACATTTTTAAAAGGTCGACCATCAGCCGCCACGAAACCAAACTACGACTTCTTAAAGAGACAGTTAAGAGTTTCGTCTTTCCAGCTGCTGCAGCTGTTGAACTGACTCGATACAGAGTGAAAATACGCCAACACAAAGGTCACGTCATCGCTCCAACGTCACGCAGCAGAGCTAGTGATCTCCTTTTTTTTTTTTCTGGTTCAGAGGGGCGTTCAAGAGCTCTCACACTCAGCAGAGTGACAGGTGTTACAAAGACAAGAAAAGCTAATTAAACATCTGTGTAAACATACGAATCCTTATAGTTGGTATTTATATAATCAGCTTCATGTTCTGTAATATGTTCACATCACACACTGTTATCTGTGTGTTGATGTGTTGCAAGATAATAAAAAAAACATGGGTTCATGTTAAAACAAGAAATATTTCAAGGTTTCCCTAAAATATGAAAGAACAAAAGAACAGAAAAAACTGCACTAATAATATTTTCTATTGCTTATACTGGTAATTACTTTCCTGATCAATCAATTTACTGTCTGCAAAATGTCACAAAATAGAGCTAAATGTCCAATTTATTGTCCTAACACCTGAAATTATTTTTTTAATTGCTCGTTCAACAGTCAAAAATAGCTTGATTATATCACAGGATGAGATCACTTCAAAACCAGGATGCATGGAAACGAGGTATTTTACAACTATACTCAGTTTAACTTCCCCTTGAAAACACCTGGACCTGAATGCATCTTTTAGCTGCTTTACATTCAGCAAAAGACACATACAGAAAAATTAAAATACTTTGTCCTGGACAATATTCAATTATCTTTCCTCTCCTGTTGCGGCTGTTTTCCAGACCTGAGAAACTAGTCGAGTATTTTCCAGTCAGGTATTTTCCAGGTGTGTATTGAGGTAGAAATAATAGCAGCAGCAGCCTGGACAATACAAAGGCACACGGTCACAGGTTCGAGTCCCCCAGTTGGCCTGAAATAATGGTACATGTATTAAAGGTGACTAATGTGACAACGAGCTTTCATGTTTATATCATGTTTAACTGGCAAAGTTGTTTAAAACACATACAGGACAACACCACATACACATATCACATTGTGCCATTATAAACTACACTTATCTGATAATTGGCCTGATCAGGCACCGATAGTAATCAACACACATTAATCAAACAGAACAATAACAGCTGTCACCGTCAAACAACGTAACCTCATTTAAGTAGTGACGTTTGTCAACACTACAGAAACTCAAGGTCCCCGAGCTCTCCGGAGAAAGTCGAGCTCTCCGGAGAAAGCCGAACTCCCATTAAGAAATAAGACAAATTAACGATCCTTTTCTTGTCAGAAAAAAACCAAGACACCGTGAGAGTGGAAGGTAACGTGGTTTAAATGTCGACAGTCTTCTGGTAAATTCGGCACTGATATAATTCATGACTTTGCATTATATTTCCGTAAAAACGTCACTTCGTAAATCCCGTTGTCACATCTAACAGCCTCCTTCGGCTAACTCCGCTGTTTTAGTGCGAAACGACCGTTGGAATTTGAAACAAACGGTTTCAAAAAGTTGATTTTTTTACTTGAATAAATGCCGTTTGGAGGATGACATGAATGCCGAATTAAACACAGACTTATAACTGAGTGAAATCACAGTCTACACCGTTTGTGTTTGTGTTTCATGAGGTGTTTTTCCGGCGTTTACCTTAGTCGTGACAATACAGATGCAGTCCATCGTTTGGAGCCGGGAGTAAAGCCCGCGAACATCAGCATTTCATCTCGCGCTGTCACTCCCGCTGCACTTGGTTTCGTTAAGTCTCTCTCTTCATAAATAACGTGACATTCACAAAAACACACCCAGCAACAGCAACTATCTACCGGCGTCAGAGCGTGTGCTCACCGGAGAGCCACCTCATCCCTCCCCCGGCTCTCCTCCTTCCCAGTATCCGATGCTCAGCTCAGCGGGAGCGGGACTCACTGAACCTCGCTCCTCCAAGACTAACGTTGCGTTTAAGAGCGGTGGGAAAACGCAACACCCTGCGACTTGAGACACTTTATCCACAGCTGTAAAGACCAAAGGAAGTGGCTGTAACAACGCTTAAAAATTAATCAGAGTTATTTCTACTTCTGCCTTTAAATAACATTCATAATCAAAATAAATAAAATCAGTAAAAAATAATATCACATTGTGTGGTATAAATAGTACTACAGTAGGTCTTGGATTACATAATTTAAAAAAGTAAATGTTTCTTAATTATGTCAAAGACGTCATTCCTGCGTTTTTCATTCACCCTGTCCTGTTAGCTATTTAATATCGGTGTTCACAGATGTATAATGTGAAATCCATTTTTTCTGATGACACTTGAAGGCAACGCCATAATACCTGTACTACATAATTGCGTAATTTAAAACAAGCAGATCGTTTTTACAGATCAATAAAATTGTAAAACAAACGATTAAACTTAAATGATACAAATAAACCAATTACTATAAATGACAAATAAATTAACTACAAACCCAGAGCTTTTCAGCACCTGAATAAAAGTCTGTACATTATTCTGTTCAGCTTGTACTTAACGTTTTGACTTAATGTTTTAGTTATCAAAAAACTTTTCTGATTTAACATCTGATTTCCTTATTGAGAGTTCATGCTGCCTTCAATGTCATAATTATGATTATAAGTAGTGATTTTTATCGAGTTGAACATAAATGCAAATGTAAAAATCAAATGTAAAAATGAATAAGCCTGTTTTAATGAGGACAGTCTGACATGTAAAAACACCGACCACTGGGCTTTTTTATATTAACAGATATTTTCAAATATGGAAGTAAAAAGGGCCAAAATGACACAATAAATTAATCAATTATTAAAGCACTGTTATTGATCACATGAGAACAAATGTGTCAAAATTTAGATTTTAACAACTAACCTCATCATTCATTTAAGTCAATCTGAACAAATCTACAGCTGATGATGA
This sequence comes from Seriola aureovittata, assembly GCF_021018895.1. Taxonomy (NCBI): domain Eukaryota; kingdom Metazoa; phylum Chordata; class Actinopteri; order Carangiformes; family Carangidae; genus Seriola; species Seriola aureovittata. Next base: position 26,385,036 of record NC_079375.1, on the reverse strand, counting down.
TTAGGGCTCCAATTATTGATTAATTATTTTTGTTGATTAAAGTAATGTTCAAATTACCTGTTTTGCACAAAATCCAAAAAACACAACAAGGAGAGCAGCACCTTGTACATAAAAAAAATGGGGCACATTTTTGGCATTTTCTTCTTGGAAAATGACTCCAGTGATTCATCTGAAAGGTTATTATGGCGGCAGCTAACAATTATTGTCTGTTTTGATTAATCTGCTGATTATTTTCTCAATTGATTGGTGTATCAAATATCAGAAAATACTGAAAACTTTCATCTCAGTTTTTTTACAAGGTGACGACATCAAATGTCCAACAGTGTAAAACCCCCAAAATAATAAACAATAAACAATTACCAAGTCGTTTTCTGTCGATCAACTGATCGATTGTCTAATTGTTTCGGCTGCGGTCTCGATAGATTTCTCTGAACAATGCACGTGTGCATCCTACTCGACATCAGACCACAAACAAGTGACGTGTCGATGCCTCAGTCACACCAGACACTGCTGCAGCTCTACATTCAAGTGCTGCACCTTTAAAACACACTAACGGTTTGTTGTTACATGTGTGACTCAACAAGGAGGAGGAGGAGGAGGAGGAGGAGGAGGAGGAGGAAGAGGAGCAGCAGGAGATGAGTGAGTGTGGGCAGGTGGGAATCACAAGTATGAATATTTTACACTTCCATGAATCGGTTATGGTCTCCTCCTGCATGTGTGTCACCATCATATGGCGTGGTTCATGCCTCCTTATAAAACATTCAGCAGCCCACAGGAAGTGATGTCACCAGCTCCTGAGTCTGATGAATCTGTTTAAATGGGAAAGCGTGGTGACAACATTTCACCTGTTTCCACTGTAAAAGAGTTTTAGTACAACACGCTTCTCTTATCATGTGAAGACGATGAGGGTAAGAGAGGATCTCTACCATGTTGTGCACATATATTTTGAAAATAAATGATTCCTAAAAACATTAAAAATGATGAAAGCTCTCTGATTGGTTGGAGAGCTAACCAGTCATATCAGTTTTCAGGAGTGTCACAGAGAGGCTAACAGGAGAAGCTACATGACTGAGCTAATCGATGAGCTAAAAGGAAAAGCAGCCGGAGAAAGGAAATGGAAATTGACGAGTGAATCGAGGAATGTGTTCCCATCTTTATAATGCCTTTTCAAATAGTCTTTCAAATTTCATCATTTATTCATGAATTAATAAATTTATTGATAAAATGTTTATTTAATTAGTGTTTTATGCTGTTTTTGTAAATCCATTTTTAAATTGGAAGTATTTATTGATGCATTAATCGTTGATTTATAATTTTATTTTTACAATTCCTGTTTTAAATGTCTATTAAAATATGAAATTAAGGAAATGCTTTATTACTTTTCCTGTGACGTCACTGGTCCTCCATATGCAGATATCAGAGCTGCTGCAAACAGAGCTCCGACTGGCAGAGGAAGTTTGTAAATGAATTTGCATAAATGGGTCACAGTGGTGAAAAATAAGTAAATATACTGTCAAACAAAAGAGCAGAAACAAGCTGCAGCTGGAACAGACACTTCAGATCTTCAGCTCATTTTATCTCTATTCAACATTCAGTTATTTTTGCTTAACAACTTAAAATATGAACAGATGTTAAGATGGCCGATGCATTTCAGAGCAGAACATGGAAACACACACAGGAACCTAAAGAGTCAAAACATGATGGGAACCTGCTGCACAGAAACCAGAACTGAAATCCACATGAACCACCACCACCAAGGTCCTGAACATCAGTACAGCTCCAGCCTCCGAGTCAAACCCAGAAACCAAGAGTCAGATTTACAAAAGTAAAGACTTCTCAAGACGGACTGAAAGCTTTTATTTTGAAGCACAAACTGATGAGGCGGGCCGCAGGGTCAGGAGGTCATTTTCAAGTTTATGTTAGAATATTTACACACACAAAAAAAAGTTCAAAAGATTAAATTCAAGACACGTTTTAAATCTTGAACAGGGAACCAATCAGCCTGAATTTAATCGATCACATGTCCGTTATGTCACGTTTACGTTCTGTCTCTGAGGATCAGATGTTTCACTGGAAAACAGACACCAGAGTTTATACATTTTAAAAAAGTAAAATACTTAAAAGAATAAAATAAAAACTAAAACTAAAGAAAAAATCTGAATTTCATCAAAATTTAAATTTCAAGTATATCACTTATAAAAATGTAATTATTTTGGCCTCTTTTTGTTTCCATAGTTTCTTCTCTTCCATGCAGACATGGATTTCTTTTTATTACTAAGTTAAAGTTAAAAGTTTTTATATTTCATTCTTTCTGATGTATTTTTATCTAATATTGTATCTAACATACAATATATCTAATACTGATTCTCTTCCTATTTTCAAATCCCACTCATTTAACTCCAACACCAGCGTTTAATCATTTATTTTTATGCAATTACATTGATTCTTATTTATTTTGTATATAAGGCTTTGAACTTGCATTTTATATTTTACTGTTATAAGGACTCGAGTGTCTTCAAAGGTACTTATATATAAAATAAATAATAACAAATCATTATTATTATTATTATTGTTATCTTATATTCTTAATCTTATTTCAAAACCGTATTTAGTGCTAGGTTACACAGTATCCACGGTAACGATACAACCATATAAAGTGCATTGTATCCCCACGTGAGTGTGTGAATGTTTAATGTAAATCTGTAAATATCAATAAATTAACTTACATGAGAGAGAAAGTAACTATATTGATTTACGGAATGATTATGTGTATTAATTCATTGATTAGTTAGATTTATTCATTAACAGCTCACTCATTAGTATTTTAAGTTTACAGACTTAAAGACTGAGATTGTTATATAATCGTTATTGATTTATTTCTCTATTTCTGTCTCGATGCTTCTTATAATTACTTGATTATTGTTGATTGTTGTAGATGTGACATATTACTTTAATATTACTAAGTTTGATCCAAAATGTTGGAAAAATAAATAAATAAATAAATAATTCATATCTTTAAAGTTGAGACTGAAGATAAAAAATGTAAATCTCCTAACAATCCTTTCCTTCGTGACTCGACCCCGCACTGATCCATCTGCTCGCAGCTCTGAGGACAGGAGGTGTACTGTTCAGACCCGACAACATCAACCAAAATGAATGAAGCACAATGACCCATGCCCCCTGAACGCAGCACAGACCACCTCAAGGTGTCGCTGGAGACTCATTACTCCTCAAAACGAACTGTGAGACCAGAGAGGAAATCCTAGAGGCAGAAGATCCTGGATCGTTGTCAGGAGATAAACTGAACTGAATTTCTTTTTAATTAAAACATCAACGCTCTGATTGGATTCATCCGCACAATAACTGCTCCTCTCTACTTTGTGACGGCAAGAACTGTTTACTAATACTCATAACAGCAACACGTTATGTTATTCACCACAGTGCAGCATTTTAGCACTGGATATTTACATTTTAGATTTTTATTTTTAAATGGCAGGAATTTATTTTGTTTTCTGGAAATATTTGTTTCTCTGTTGTAGTCAGTGTGTTGCCCACAACAGTTTGTGAACTGTAACAAAACAGCACATCAGCATAAACAATAAAAAATAAATAAATACAATTTCCTGTCTCAACTTTTTCTGAAAGTTATAACTGGACAGATTTATCGAAACTTTAGACGTTTCATTTTCAAATGTTTTCAAATGTTTTCAAATGCATCTTTCTGAAATTAAAATGAAAGAAAACTAAATTTAGCATGAACACGTCTTTGTCTTGAGGCCACATGTTTCCTTCTCTGGTTTCACTTCAGATTCACGTCAGCGTGAACGAGCTACAGCGACACCTTGAGGCCGTCTGGGCGAACCTGACCCCTGACCCTGGATCCAGAAGCCCCGCCCCTCTGATGGTCCAAAGCATGGACATGAGGACTTGGATGGGACATGCTGCGAAGGTGAACGACACCGACAACCCCCCCCCCCCCCCCACCCACCAACAGCAGACGTCCAGTACTTACTTGTGCGTCATGGCCGGGCGAGCGTTTGGCCTGCGCCAACGTGTGCAGGATTTCGTTTAGGAGGGGGGAGTCCTACGAGCGACCACGTGTTTACGATCAGGAAGAAAGAGGGAAGAGAGGAGAGAAGGCATTCAATGCAAACAACACATCGGACTCAAACTGGAGCTGCGTTCAAGTTTCTGAGGTTTGTTTCCTGTTTCAGCAGCTGTAAAAACAAACAACAGCTTCAAGTCAAAACCTCGTTAAAAGCTCTTATCACCATGTCGACCACGTGTTTCCAGATCGAGCTTCTCCAAACCTTCATGACTCAGTTTCCTCATCAATGGACTGATTCATTCTTCTCATTGACTGAAGCCCATCTGTCTCTTATTTACAACCTCCACCGCTGTGTTTGTTGTGTTTGATACACCAGTGTCTCTTCCGCTCTCGTCAAGGTGTATTTTTCCTGCTGCACAGTGTGAGGTAACGATGTGCACGCACAAAAACATGCATACGCCATTTCCTGGAAAGAGGAACATTTTACAAGAAAAGACGCATCAGCTTAATTTCTGTCGATTAGAAGGTGCTTTTACTTTGACACCAAAACCTCTGCCGTCGTCTAATCATCACGTGATGCGACTGTATTTTACAGCTTGGAGTTTGTATTCGATGAACGTGGGCGCAAAAAAGACCCAAATGGTTTTCATATAACTAGATTTCCCGCTTCCTGGTTGTTTCCCTCCACCAACCAGCCAAGTCGCAGGATAAGAAATGTCATCACTTCATTTTGTCCTTAAAGACATTTGAGTTAAATTGTGTCATAATTAGTGAATGAATCTGAGTTATGGCCAAAGACCTTTGTCGACCACGTCCTCTGAAGGATGCGGTTCCTGCGACAGTGTAAATATTTAGGTCTGTATTTGTGCTGTTTGCCAGTTTCACTGTGATTGTGTCTCATGAGCGAGGAGCAGGCACAAGCAGCGGCGTTGTTGAAGTGAGTTTCTCGGTGCAGTCATGGTGAACTCAGCTGCACGGTGACAGATTTCTGTAGCAGAACGCACGTCTTTATTAATCCGGCAAAGAGACGACGTATGCATGTTTCTGTCTTTGTGCGCACACACAGCTTCTCCTGGTCCCTGGAGTTTCTGTTTGACCGACTCAGCCACATTTACAGACCCAACAGCTGATCTGAGGAGACGAGCGCCTCATAAATCTCTTTCAGTGGATGAATCTCTGCCTGTGACGCTCAGGTCGATACAGTTTTTTCTCTCCGTTCATTAGGATTCATCCTGCGGGGACCAAGAATGGAAGTTAATTGACCCACAACCTCCTCAAACCGTACAGCTCTTCACCCAGACCTGGGTACGTCACAGAGGACCAGTATGATCAGCTGCAGCCGACTCAGCTCGGTCTGGTTCTGGGAACTTGATGAAGTCGACAAAAAGAAAAAACAAGAACAAGCTCCTGCTCAAGCAAAAAACAGCAGAAGCTCATGACAGCACAAAATAATAAAATAAACAAAGGTGACGTCATGGAGCAGCGTCCATCCAACATGCAGCGTTAAACCGTGTCTCACTTTTAAAGGAGCAGCCCAACAACAGATGGTCAATGTCATGTCTTAGCCTAGCTTAGCACAAAGACTGGAAGCGGGGGGAAACTGTTAGCATAGCTCCAATAAAAGAGAGGAAAAAATAAAAAATCACTGACTAACTCAGACAGCCAGTCATTCTATTAGCCTGGATGTACCACACACACACACACACACACACACACACACACACACACACACACACACACACACACACACACACACACACACACACACACACACACACACACACACACACACACACACACACAGCTGAAATGAGGCAATACAGGACATTTTGTGGTGAATCAGTGAGATCTCTTTGTGCTGACGTGATGCTTCTGCTTCTTATAAAACACACCACATGCTGGACTGTAGAGCAGAAAACTAATCCGGTATTTGATAATCGATCATTGATTTCAGTCTTTTCTCCAGTGCAAACATTTGCTTCTTCCTGCTGAATGATCTTATATTAAAATCAATACAGAGCTGCAGTGACTGTGCTGAATGCTTGATGCCACACTCACAATGTTTCTTCTAGACTGGTGAGTAAACAGCTGCTAATGCTAACGTTAGCTATGTAGCAAAACAAAACTTTCAAATTAGCTCCTTTAAAAAGGAGAGTAATGTTGGCAGACGTGTGTTTGCTGCAGGACAAAAGACTGACTGTGCTGTTTGGGGAAAAGCTAAGATGCCAAGTAGCTGATTGTTTCAGGAACAGGAAGTGTTTAAATAATTAGGGACCATTTGAGAAGCGTATGATCTTGATATAAACTGTGTAGGAATGTTTTCTACGAGTTCATCAGACAGTAACTGAGAAGCAACTTCTTCTAGGAGTTTCATGTTGTTTGTTTTGTGTATATTTGTGCGTCCATGAGGCAAAGAATATTAAATACACACGTCGCAGTTTGAGGCGGTCACTTCAGATCATGTGTATGAGCCGAGATTTTCAAAATAAAATGCCTGCTTTGTTCCTGTGTATGTGGCTGATGGTAAACTATGAGAATGACGCAGCATAAATCCAGACACCAGCTGTTTACTGCTGCTCCTCTACAAACTTCAGCTCTAAAATTCAATTTCATACCAGGAGAGAAAATGGCATTTCGTGGATTTCTGCCTTATCCCATAAACTGTTGTGAAAACACGGGATTACAGAGAAATGAAAGAAGCTTGCTGACAGTAATAGACTCATTTTTATTCCGGCGCACACACAGACAGAGCGCTTTGTTTGATTTGATCATCTCAGACTGAGACGCTGACAGACTGAAGGTCTTTACTTTTACTGAGCTGCAGTTTGTTCCTCATGTCAGCAGTGCTTTTACATTTCAGAGAAGGAAAATGTTGTTCCTCCGTAAAGATGAAACAAGGATAAGAGTCATGTTCCTGAAGACACGGTCGATATGTGATGAGTGTGAGCTGCAGCTCATTCTGTGTCTCTGTCTACAGACGCTGATGTTTAGTCTGCAGCGCTTCACTGTACGAGAGTAAAACTGCTCTGATGATGACACTGTTGGAGTTCATCATAAGCACAAATAGAAATCTACCAAGTTTGTTCAGAAGTCTTGATCTTACAAACGGACACATCAACCGGCCACAAGTCGTGTATGAGTCATGGCATGAAATCTTATGAATTAGCGACATTAACGTTACCGAGTGTTTCGCATCAACACTGTTTAGCATGCTACGACACCAGTTAGCGTGCAACTCCCTCCTGCTTTCACAAAATATATAATCAGCTACACTTCACCAACTCACCTGGAACACCTGCCGTGTCAGACACCTTGGTCTGTGCGTCAAAGTCGCCTGTTTTCAGGTTTTCAGTCCGTATGTCTCGTTCATTCATTGACGGAACTTCCTCAGATTTTGCACAAACATTCCTTTGGACTCAACGACTAACTAATCAGAATCTGATGGCCAAAGGTCAAAGGTCAAGGTCACTGTGACCTCACAAATCTAACCTGTTTGGCCTTGAGTCCAGGTGAACAAAATTTTCGCCAAATTTGAAGTTCCTTCAAGGCCTTATGGAGATATTGCATTCACAAGACCAAAACTGTGTTTTGTGAGGTCAACACGCTCTTGACCTTTGACCACCAAAATATAATCAGTTCATTCTTCAGCCCTACTGAATGTGTGTGCCCCCCCGGCTCGCTCCGACACACTGAGTGGAAAAAGCACACGAAACACAATCAGCCAGAAAAACAAACAGAAGCAGAGCGATGACGCAGCCACTCGGCTTTTAATGTTTTCATGTCTCAATACTTTTAATGTGAAAGTATCGTCTGACAGGAAACACAGAGGCTCGTCTCCAACGCTCCATCTGAGCCGCATGGATTCTGCTGAGTGCGTTTATTGATCCTCAGGCCTCTGACGCTCCAGATCACCAGGAGATACTCGTCAATAACAATCTGACTGAAGTGTTAAAAGTCACTGATTTCAAACCGTCGTCTCTCCCTGATGAACTATGTCTTTGTCTCACGAAGCAAAGCTCAAGGTTTGCAGCTTCGTCAGGTACAGAGGAGTCAAACAGATCCAGGTGAGTCACTGAGGAAATCGCCTTCACACCTGTTATTCAGTTTGTCTGAACCGAAGAAAAAAAATCATCCACTGTTGACTTTTTCATTCTGGTGCATTTCATGTTCACGAACCACGAGCAGATATGAGCTTTGCCCAAATTCAGGAGGCGCATCCTTCTGTAGACCATGTCCTCTGAAGGATGCGCCTCTGTAGACGTCTCTGCACCTGCTGAAGACTCAGTTTAATGTGATAAAGACGAAGTTTGAATAGAGCACAGAGTCGTTTGTCCTCAGAGAGACACAATTCAAGACAAGACAGACGTGTCTCAACACCGACTGTTCAGACAAAAAAAAACCACCCAGTCCATCCTCCGCACAGGAAACAAAGTGTGATCTATAACATTAATATTCTATGCTAATATTCTCTCTTTTTACTGAGGAAACATTTGCACTTCCACAGCGTCACCACGGTTCACAGCCACGGTGCGATGTTCGCTCTTACCTCGATGCTGGTGCTAAGGCTGGGCAGAGTGTCCGAGGTCACCGTTGTGCTTTGAAGGCTGGAGAAGTCCCACAGGTTGATGGGCGTCATGGGGTCCGCCCCCTTGGAAGACTCCGTCCATCGCTGACTGTCCAATAAGGTCACTTCATAAAATTCCTGGATATCTGACACAGCAAGGGAGACAAACAGACACATCGTCATTAAACACAGAGACTCTGCGAATACAAGGCTGTTCCAGGCTGTTCCAGGCTGTTCCAGGCCTCCAAAGGTTCTCAAGGGTCAGTCGTTTCGTTGATCCTCGGTAACGAGTTAGCTGAAGCTACGGCGTTCCCTCCACCCAAACTCAGTTTCTCCAACAAACTCCCATCACGACAAAAACCCGTCTTCCCCAAACGTCCCCAAATCCACAGATCAGAGTTTTAAAAATAATGTTTTTCTTGGTGTACGTCATTCTACGTGACTCAGAGCCGGAGTTCAGAGTCTGGACACATTTCTCTAATGATTTATTTGTATATTTCACTACTTTAGTGAAGCTAAGACTTTGGGAAACCCGTTTCAAGCTCCAAAACAATTCACCCACATGAGCAAAGGTCTGTTTTCACTGTTTCCGCTTTAGGCCAAATTATCTCTTTACAGTTCTACAACAAATGGGTCATTAAACATAGAGCTGAGATTTTTCTGTAAATTTTGATATAAAACACTTGGGTATCACGATCTGAAAAAGACCTCAGAAGATCTACAGCTGATGGGTTCAAATGATCCGACCAAAAGATCGTATAGTCTCAACAGACCTCAGGTGTTCAGGGAGCTGGTGATTCTGAGAACACCTGAGGCACCTGGAAGCTTCGTATCGTACAAGTAGATCACAGATGTGTTTAACTTTTACTGAATATCACCTGAATATATTCTGTGTATTTTATTTAAATAACATCTTGGAGGCAGGACTGTAACTTTTTAACTTATGAATGGAGCAGACGTTGTTGTGTTGCTACTTTTACTTTAGTAAAAGTTTGAACACTTCCTCACAGAAGTAGTAGAAATATATAATTATTCTACAGACTGTAAATCTGAAGCTCCCAGACTTAAAGCAACAGACAGACAGAAGGAGGGAAAACAGAGTGAGTGGGAAACATTCCCCAGAAAACGGGATAAGTGAATCACCTTCCCTGCAAATGACCAGGACGTCGTCGTATCTGTAATTGAGGAGGAACTGAGGACAATATGTGCTTTATCAAAACCAGAGACATGTGGATCCACGTGTTCCTCCTCGTCACTCCGCTGCTCTAAAACATATTTAAACTGTTACTTTATCCAGGATCAAACTGTCGTGTGCACATCAGGTTTCCCTCCACAGGATCATTGACTGTGATTGATTGATGGTCTGATTGATATTATGAGCCTCCCTCTCCCTGCAGTTTAGGGAGAGTCAGTCTGTTTGCATGAGGCTGATATTATAAAAAGCCTCCAGCCCAGCGGCCACATCCAACACGCCGTCTTATTTTTGGAGAAGAGCTTGCGGAGAGCGGAGATCTAAAATAACCGGAGCTTTCTTTGGCTCGGCGAGGGCAGCTGACCGTCGGCCGGCACAGATGTTTTCCCATAAACCATCAGATCAGCACTTCAACAGCTCCTCGGGACGATCGCTGCAGCTACTGGTCGACCGTCAGGATCAAACTGCCACTGTTTAACACGACCTCACCCTATTAAAGCAGAGAGCTTTACGTTGTTTACATGTTATTCAACAGTCACAAGAAAGTAATGTTGCACAAAGGAAGTTATGGAGTCATAGGAGCGCCAAACTAAAAGAATAAATCTGTAAAAGAATGATACAATAAATGTGAAAATATAAACATGAATAAAACAGTTAAAAATCTTTTTTTTTTTAAATTAAAAGGTGTTGAGTTTGGTTTGTTTATTGACAGGGAAACTGCACAAAGACTTTATAGCTATTGTGCTAATTCTCTCTCTCTCTCTCTCTCTCTCTCTCTCTCTCTCTCTCTCTCTCTTCTCTCTCTCTCTCTCTCTCTCTATATATATAACTCCTATAAATCCTATAACTCCTGTAACTCCTATAACCTATAACTGTCCCAAACGATTATTCTTTAAACGATTAATCTAGCGATTATTTTTTCAATTATTCGACTAATCTAACGTTTATTTTTTTTATTAACCTACTTTTATTGCAATTATTTTCCAGTTAGTCATTTAATATAACAATTTGCCCCGTCCAACACACACACACTCACTGCACCAGGGTGTTTCCTCTTTATGTGCTCGTGCATGACTGTCGTGCTAGAGTGATATGCCAGATGCACTTTGCAGAGTCTGCAGACTACCGCACTGTTGGTGTCCAGATTAAAGTATTCCCAAACTTTGCAGGACCGTGAACGAGCCTTTTTTGCCGCGTGTTGCTCCACGTGCTCCGTCGTGCTGCTGGTAGACGCCGCCATGTTGTTCAAATAGATTACACAGACGCAAATCATTCACGTAGTCAATGACTTCAATTACGTCACCGCGTTGTCCCAGTCCGTGCGCTGCGCTTGTATCCGGATAAACCAAAGATGGATATAAACGGTCCCATTAGAAAGTTTTGTTCTATGAACATTTACCCTGTGTGGTTTTACACGACGCGTCGACACTAAAATTCCACATTGAATAATTTTTATAATCGACAACGTTGATTACGTCGGATAATCGTCCCAGCCCTAATAATTATATATATTTAGATATTATATTGATTCATCTAATTTTTTCAATTAGTTTTTCTGTTCAATTGTATTTAGAGTTAAAGTTCAGTGTTTCTTTAAAGTTTAATTAATGTGTGCTAGTCTTTGTCTTCAGTGGATAAACTGTCGACCTTCTCCTTTCATCAGTAGCAAATAGAAATCAGCCATCACAGAGCACAGCGGAAACTAAACTCGACTTCCTTCGGCTCAGCTCTTTCACAGTAAAAGCCTCACATGGTGACGGCACAGCAGTGCCACGTGGAGCCGCTGCAGTGACTCCGCTCTGTAATCTCGTCTGTGCAGCTTCAGACCGACTCTGTTTTGACTGCACACGATTACAGCAGCATCCAATCCCTCGACCGGCCCACGGTCCGACAACAGCCGGTTCACCACGTCAGAGACGCATCAGGTCAAACTACAGTTTCTATCAGGTACGGTTTATGGACCGGGTCTAAACACTGACCCACATCAGCTGCAAGAGAAACACTGTCAGCACAGTCGGAGCCGAATGACTGAAGACAGAGGCCCCAAACACAGATATGATTTTCACTGATATCATCAGCTGTTATGTAAAACCCTTTGATGACTGAAAATAGCTCCAAATATCAACATAGCACAGAAGCTGACGTAAGACCTAAAAATACCAAGTTCCCTTTTTGTGTCCAAACCCATCTCACAGCATTTCTGATAACAGCTCCATTAATTCTGTGTTGAGCCACAGCAGCCTGGTTCTGGGGACATCAGCGCCGGCTGGTTCAGACGTTGACGGTCCCCAGAGTCTGAAGCTTACCGACTCTGGTGACCCTCCGGCTCCACCAGCAGGCTGACAGTCATGGCTTTTGTATTTGCCTGAGTGACGCCGGGCCGTCCTCTGATAAACCTCCACGGGCTAAACGGGCAGTTTGTCACGGGGTCACCAAACTCATCGGGGTTAATCCTCTGGGAACCTCGCTACTGGGGATGGGTACAGAAACCTGGGGGCTAAATGTTTAAAGACCGTAGTATTGATAAGCTCTGACATTATCAGTTCTGCTCTCGGTGCTGGAGAAATTAAGAAAATGAACTTTAAGTTTGTTATTGCTACATGAAAGTTCCAGTTTCTGATCAAGACATTCGTCTATGATGCATTTTCACTGTTCCCTGCACAGAAGCTGAACTACTACACAGTCAAAATACTGTCCTGTAGTAAATCATTGTGTATTACATTTGTTTTGCACCATTAACAGTTCATTTCTTCACCTGAGCAGAAACCTTGACATATCAAACGCAGACATCGTCTTCAAACACAAAAGAACCAACACGCACAGTTGAAGCTGAAACACTCGTGAATTATCAGTTTCTAGTCAAACTACTGCACCGTTTTTAAACTGTTTATAATTTCAATTCAGCTTTTATTCACTTAATCCTCTTATTTGCCAAATAACCCTTTCCAGATTCATCTTCTCTAACCCTCTGGGATCGACGAACACGCCAACATGTTTTTTGGTGTTTTCTCAATGTGACTGTATGTGACTCACAGCCGGAGTTTGGAGGCTTGACACATTAACTACTGATTTATTGATATATTGCACTACTTTCGTCAATCTGAGACAATGGTAAACCCATTGTTAAATGAGATCAACTTAATTCTTCAAGACAAATTCAATCAGTAAAGCCCTGAAACCTGTCTTCACCTGGCAGCAGCTGGTGAGAGTAAGAGGAGTCATGGCGGCGCAGCAGGTTTCTCTGCTGTTGGTCTGAACGTCCTCGGGGGACGACCTTAAAGTGAGGTCCAATAAAAAGAGACCTCTGAGGAATCGTGGGAGACCGTTAGAGATCATTTTACAGTGAAACCAACGAGCTGTTTCCAAAGTTAGAGCTTCATGTTTGACAGCTACCACAGTCTGTGAGAACGAGGTTCTACACAGAACAGGAACAAGGTTCTTCTGCCTGGAAACAACGAAGCTCTGTTCAAAAATCTCACATTCAGCTGCAGCAGTTTTAATATTCTGCTGTTCATGAATAATCATCACCAATCTACTTCAAGGTTTTAGTTTTTGTTCAGAATTAATCATGAAAAAAAATAGTTTCAGCGCAGCTGCTTTTAAAAGTTTTAAATCACAACGTCTCAAAGATGTTTGAGAGGATTTTATAGACTAAATGATTATTTCATTAAACAACTGATAATGAAAACAACTTGTTTTCTTTTGTTTTAAGAAACTACAGCTACTTGTGCTTGTGTGAAAATTGCTAACTTCACTCTTAGTGTCCAAAACTCTCCGAGGTCACTGTTAATATCTTTGTTTATTTCTCTGTCTGGATGAAGGGATTTTATATTGGACCCAATTAAAAACAGGATAATAACTCGTGTGACCGTGTGCAAAGCTTTTAACCATCATTATCACAAGGACAACACTGAGTGTGCTCTGGAGAACACGCTGTGGGTGAGTTCTCTCTGCACACCACAAAATAAGTGTTTTATCTCTGCGGCCGGTGAAGAGACAAAGACACAACTCAACTTTTTCCTGTGCAGGTGTGTTTTCATCATTGCAGTGTTTTACTTTTACATCCTCGTTTCAGCAACGACACGAGATAATTAAGTTGGAGGAGGAGTCAGCTTCGAGCTTGTAACCGAGGTCATCAGTTAATCTCCAAGTTTCACATAAACACAATTTTTCTTTTGTTCTTTTCACTGTTCTTTATTTACAGGCTTTCAGCTCCGTCACTACACGTGTTGACTTGGCATCTCTCATATTCTCATGTGCATGTGAACTGTATATTTCCACACACTTTCGGCAGCAAACACTTTAAATTTTCTATTAATCTTTGGATTATTTTCTCGACTGGTTGTTTAGTCTATGAAACGTTAGACAACTGTGAAAAATGCCCATCACTAAATCCTGGAGGCAAAACTGACTTTGTGTAATGTCTTGTTTTGTCTGACACCCAAAGACTTTCTGTTTCCTCTAATGAAAAACCCAGAGAACCTGAAACCATCGAGTCTCCAGATTCAGTCGCATTTATTTTGCTGTTTTTGATCCTCCACAGGAGCGACAGTCCGAGCCGGAGACATATTGTTTTTGGGTTGTCTGTCCGTCTTATTCTCATGGACACGATATCTCAGTAACGCCTTGATGGAACTTCTTGCCAAATTTGGCACAAACATGGAGTTTGGTGGTCAAAGGTCAAGGTCGCGTTGACCTCACAAAACACTGTTTTGGCCCCTTGAATGTGATATCTCAAGACCTTGACTGGTTGGCGGAGGGATACGACTGCGAGACGGTGATTCTAGTTTCCAGCTGATTTTTCATGATGTCTTGGTTTTCTGGGATCAGCTGCTCCACCAATCACTGTCCATTTTACTGCTGACTTGCTTTTGCCGAGTTCATTTATTATTGCAGCCATACCTCTGCTGTCAGAGTCAGGGTCTTTTAGCTTACTGTGTCTTGTGTCGTTTACCATCATCTTGCTCAAAGGGAAATTCAGACCTTAAAAATAAAAACCCGACTATGTGGAACAGTTTTGATGAATACAGGTCCAGCTCTCTGTGGTTGTAGTAATGTAGTATTTAAAGGAATGTATGATACAGGACCAAATAATCATGAGATGACATTCTGAGAAACACAGCGAGGTCTTCAGTTCAAATGTTTTCCACATAAATGAGTTAAAGACGGTCGACAGAGACCTGGTGCCTGATCAGAGAGCAGCTGTTTCTGTGATCACATTAACTTTAAGTGAGATTCCTGACTCTGACACAGCAGCTTCTGTTGTACAGTCTAATATTAAACCACACCTATTCAGACTGCTGTTGCTCCCAGGGCAGCAGCTCACAACGACAACGACTTCAGTAAAACCGTATTTCCCATGAAGCATTTCCCCGAAGAAGAAACATCACTGAGCGTACGACCTTTGAAGTTAAATGACATCACCAAAAAGACGTCCACATTAAGCCAGTTAAATCTTCTTTTAACTTTCTCTGTGATCCATCATTTTAAATATCTGCACAGCCAATTACTCAGCAGAGCCGTCGTAATTAACCTGGAATCACGCTGATTTTATTAGACGCCGTCACGTGCTGTGACCTGGTGGTGGCGTCAGATGAAAAGTCAGGGTCATAAAGGGATCTTAAATGTCCGAACTAAATTTCACAGTTTTCCATCCAATAGTTGTTCAGATATTTTAATGGTGGATGCGGCTAAAACTGCTAAACCTTCAGGTTCCGTCTTCTCAGATCTGAAGGTTCTCTGCTTCACTTGGGTTTATATTATTGTAAAATGAACATATTTGGGTTTTGAACAGACAAAACAAACAATCCAAGACATCGTGGGTTCAAACACCGGATAATTTATCACTGCGGCCCCAGTGTTCACCTTTGAACCTCAACGTAAAGAGTCAGGTTCGGCCAAAATCTGCAAAAGGTCAGACGCACTGGAATTAGCAGAGTAACATCCAAATCTTCAGTCTGAAAACTGAACACTGATTTACGAAATTGAAAAGATTCGATAGATGCCATCTGTTTCTCTGAGAGGAATCAGGCCGGTCTGAACTGAAAGAATGGGAAGAAAAACAGAAACTGACGCACACGGCTCTGCATCTGTAAATCAGCGACGTTGGAGGCGGATTATGAACTGGGGGTAATCGTCGTGTCCACAGAGGGATTACACTGTGCTCGGCCTGCCGCAGACATCTCTTTTTTGGGGAAGGGGGGGTTGGCAGATTGGAAACTGTGTGGCAGAAATCTATTTTTCATCAGTGACACTCAGATGCTGGGACGTCAGGGTGAGCATGACAAACACACCCAGGCCGAGAGAGAGAGAGAGAGAGAGAGAGAGAGAGAGAGAGAGAGAGAGAGAGAGAGAGAGAGAGAGAGAGGGAGTTCGTGTTGAAGTAGTTTGAGAAGAGACATTGCAGAGTCATTCTGAAAGTTAATCATTATTTAAAGTCTTCCATCAAGTTCAATGCAATTTTAAATTTACAGAAAATCAAAAAATAAGACGCGAGTGAAGTCTTGATGGAGATAAACAGCTGGTGGAGCCGACTCTCTTTGTCACATGGAGAACGTGACGGAGATCTGACATTTCTGTTTGTTTCATGTGTTAATGTGAGGAAGGTTCAGCCTCATCATCATCGCTCCACACACACCTAATGTTTTCATCTCTTCATCTACATCTGTAGATCGGTTTTTGCACCTTTACTGTTTCCCTGTGTACTAATATAGTTTATAATCTTTATTATTAAGATTGTTATAATTGTTATGTTTTCATTATGAAAATTTCCAAATGTTAAATCACAATAACTCTGATGTCCGACCAAACATGAACAAATGTCGCCAAGTGGAACTGAAACAATCGGTTAGTTGATTAAAGCTTTAAGTCGTTATTACAACCACATTAAAGTGATAGTTGTGGTTATTCGACGTGGAAAGATGCTGAAAGAGCTGAAAATCTTCTACATGAAGCTTCATTTAAACAGCTGTTGGATCGTTTCACTCGGCGTCTTTTAAAAGCGTCTAAACCAGGTGTTTTCTGCTGGCCCCGCCCACCGGTCCTCCTGCTGCTCTCAGCTGAATCACTGCAGGAAACACACTGACTGAACATGACGACCTCACACAACCCCACAACTAATAACACGAACTATCACTCTAAACTTTCCTTTGTCTTATGTTGTAAATTATGAATAAAATAAGTAACGTGAAGATAGCACTGTCACTGATATAAGGAAAATAATTGAAGAAACAATTAATTGATTAATCAGGACAATAATCTGCAGATCAGACCATCAATGACAGTAATCGTTAGCTGCAGCTCTGATGCCTTTATGTCCCTATTTATAAACCACCGATGACCAGTGACGCCTGAAGCTTCATAAACCCAAGAAAAACCGAACGATGCTTAAATACTTGTGCTTCAAGCTGCAGAGGAAACAAACAGAAGGAGGATGAAGATGAAGAGAGCAGGAACCAGGCCACTGAGTTCACACTGATGATTTCCACTCATCCATTAGTGATGAAGATGCTGAGAGCAGGAACCTCAACTGGATGTTTCGCAGGATGAAAAGAAACCGAAAGACTCAAGCCACCGCCGCCGCTGTCGTCAGGGTTAGAGGCACTTTCCCCTCCTGAAGCAGAGAGTCTGCTGACACTGAAGGTAAATCTGACCCTGACGTCCACAAGTCAGTCTGAAGGTTCACAGCTGACTGGAGGTTTTATTAAACGTGAGGTGAGATTTAAAGCCTTATACAGACTTGTTCTCGTACATTCAGCCTCATTAATATTTAATCAGTCACACTAGTTTCCTTTACAATAGTTTCCCTTATGACACGAAGCTAATTGATTACACTACATGATAAATGTAGAGTCCAACCCACAACCTTTACAAAGGAGCTGCAGACTCCCTGTTATCCAGAGATGGTGTTGTGTGGTGAAGCTGAAGACACTGATAAGACAGCTGAAAAGGTGCCAGACAAAAAGACAGTCAGTCCGTCAGTCCTGGGAATCTCAAACAGATCGGAGCACATTCCTGCTGCTCGCCGTCCGTTAACCCTGCAGCAGTGTCTCCGTGTACTCAGGTCCTGTTAGCTGACAGCGAGGCGACGGCTCGTCACTAAAGCACAGGCGCTGGAAACCTGCTGGGTGACCTGTTTCATAATTGCGACGCAGTATTAGGGCTGTGTTGAGGAAAAGAAATCTGAAATTTCAAGAATAAAGTCGTAATATTATGAGAATAAAGTTGTAATTTTAGGTTGTGTGTTGTTTAGAGGGAAATATCAGAAGCTTTGAAACAAGGAACGTGGAGCATCGAGGTAATCGCACTTTAGGTTTCACTGATAAGGAGAAACTTAATCTTTTGGCTCATCATCATCATCATCATCATCATCATCATCATCAGGACACTGGAAAGATTGTGAAGAAACTGAGTCAGACAAACAGCAGCTGCCACTGACTGACCTTTCACCTGTTTGATTGGTTGTTTGTAATATTCCAAAAAAATATTTTTTTTCCTTTTAAAAATGTTTCCATTTTTAATTAATACAGTAATATTAGTACATTATTATATAGTGAGTAATATTACAACTAGATTTTTGTATTGTGACTTTTCCCTAGTGCTCCGTCGTACATAATATCTTACAAAGAGAAGATGAACTCGTCTCTTCCAAGGAAAAATATGTTTGTTTTATTCTTCCTGCTGTCTGACTCTGCTCTGTCTGCACCTGCTTCTGTTCAAGATGCTAGGTTAGCGTTAGCATTAGCCTCAGACGACTGTACGAACATCTGTCAACCAACAGACTTTCTTCTTCCTTGGACGTGAGGGAGATGCACCTGGAACCAAACCCATCTCTTCAACAACCAGACGTTTAACCTCCGACTCCTCCTGACCTCCTGCCACATCACACCCACATCCTCTCAGACTTCAGCTGACCCCTTCAGAGCTTTGTGTTTTTTACTTCCAGATGTTGCTGCTGCTGTTTGCTCAGGCTGCGTGCTCTGCTCTCAGCCCCCGAACGGTCACACCGACACACCGATGACCTTTACGACCCGTCGCCCCGCTGTGACGCCTCACGCAGAAGAAACAAACAGCCATGATGGCCGACTCTTTCCTACAGGTCTACGAGCCCACAGAGGTCGCCAGGAGTCAGTTCACTGACATTTATCAGCTGATATTTAACCTTCAATAAAGACTTACAATCAGCAGATTGCCTCACATTAGAGGTATAAAGATTAGTCAACACTTAAGCTGCACAATTGATCAAAATATAATCGATATCGCAATATGGCAATGAGCAATATCCATATCGCAGGAGCTGCAATTGTTTTGATAAATGTGGTGATAAGTGTTGTGGAGCTGCAGAGACGCCTACACATCATTACTCCAGACGTAAAGGAACATCATCATCATTTTAATATTTTCTTCCGTGAAAATTAAATGAAAAAACGATCATTGAAATCACAATAACTGCCAAAAATAAACGCAACGTGATTATTTTTGCATATCGTGCAGCTGTAATCAACACATACCAAGTCTCAGAGATATGGCTGAAGAAACACAGACCCACCTGATAAATTCTCTCTCTGCTCGACTTTCCCCACGAAACAGACAGAACCTCACACTTCACTGATAACTTAAGACGTAAAGTTACAGGGTTAGACGCTCAACGACATGTGCACCTGCTGACAGACTTACCTGCTGTCACATTCACCTTTAGCCTCATGGTGATCGAACTTGGATGTGAGATATTGTTGCTTGCAGATACATTTTTGGATGTTGGATTGGATGTTCTCTTTATGCCAGTGTCTTTTTCTGTTTGTTTTCCTGTTTATCTCAGCTATGGGGGGGGGGGGGGGGGGGGGGGGGGGGGGTGCTCATGTACAATCGTTTGTGTTATGTTGGAAAAACTGCAAAATCAAAAGCAGATTCAAACTAGAATCACCTCCTCGTGGTCGTATCCCTCCTCCACTCGGACTAGTTCCAGGTCACATCCTGTTTATGCACAGTCACAGAAAACATGAACCATTCGTGTGAAATGTTGTTGAAATGTCGTAACGCTGTGAAGTCTTGAGTAATGGCTAAAAAGTGTTTCCTGACGTCACACTGACCTTTGACCTTTAACCACCAAAATCTAATCAGTTCATCCTCGAGTCCGAGTGAAATCTGAAGATGTTCCCTTCGTTACCGAGACGGACAGACGAGGGAAACGTAACACAGCTACGACCATCTGATCAAAAACTAACAGGAACACAGGAGTGAAACTAAACTGCAAACCACAGACACTTCTCTCTCGTCTCAGCGGGGGGGGGGGGTGGGGGTGGGGGGGGGTGAACTCAGTTGTCTTTCAACACCTATGACGCTTCATTAAACAACCAAACATTTTCATTATGTTGAAACTGAGTATTTTATATTCATCTTTATCAAAGCCGGCTGCACAGAACACCTTGAATCTTCTTCTTAAAGTTTCCTTAAAATGATCAGGTTTTCTCCTTATCTTAGTTTGACACTTAAAGAATCACTTAAAGTCAGTTAAACCGTTGGTTAGAGACCAAACTAAAGAAAAAACTGAACGTAGCTCGGACTCTGTCTTAACATGGACAAGTTCAACACCCTTAAATAACCATCAGTTAAGGAGAAATTAAACCTTAAGTATCATATTTAAGTAGAAAACTTGAGGTGTTTTGTGCGACCGGACCCAGACTTCTCCACGGGAGCTCCTGAGGGACTTTTGGTGAATTTGTCAGGACCGTCCTGGACAAGAAAGTTACCTGACTGGGACAAACCTGTTTCCAGGTAGAGAGGTGAGCCTGTGAAAGGGTTTCTGGGTAAAGGAGGCGGCGGTCGTACCTATGAGAGCCTGGAAGAGGTTGCTCTGGAAGATGTCGATGACCCTCTGGATGGAGTGTCGGAGCTGCCGGTCCTCGGTGTGGTTCAGCTTGGCCCGGTACTCCTCCAGCAGCAGCAGAGCTCGCTGTGCGTCTGGACGACAGGGGGAGGAGGAGGAGGTGAGTCGGGGATACGACAGAGCGGAGCGGCGGTTCAGTCTGAGCCTCCGCCACTAATGAAAACTGATCTGAGGCGCGGCGGCGGTGAAGTGCAGCTTCAGCTCAGCAGACAGGCAGAGCCGCAACAATCCCTCGCTGCTGAAATACTGAGCTGTGCTGGCTGTTTCCAGACACCACAGAGGTCAATCATACTTCACATGTTGAGATTTTTCATTTGAGTTGCAGAATAAATGGAGTTTAGTTTAGTTTTCCACCACAGACGAGTCTATAGGTCCGTTTAGTTTTCAGGTTGAGCACGGAGGAAAAGAGGAAGCTTAAGGTCGGATCTGTGTTTGTCTCAAAACTCCTGAAACTGACAATCAGATAAAACGCTTCCATTCAAGTTCATAAGTAATAAATTCAGATTTAAGAACATTTAATGACTTTTAAGGCCTGATATTTGAAAATCTTTTGACTCTATTCAAGGATTTTTATGGACCTGGAAAAAAGTTGGAGGTTGAGTTGACACAAACCTCGAGTGCAGCGCTGCAACTAATCATTATTTCTATTATTGACTCGTCTGCTGGTTATTTAGTCTGTAAACTGAAATAAACTTCCCAGAGGCCAGTGTGATGTCTTCAAACGTCCGAAACCTAAAACTTGTTTACAGGAAAAAGCAGCTAATCCTCACATTTCAGAGGCTGGAACTAGGAAATGTTGGATTATAACGATTAATCTTTGATTAAAATGATTGATTAATCGGGTCAGTTTATCAGGTTCAGCACAGAGGGAAGCACCAGGTTCAAGTCGACTCATTTATACCAAAACTAAACTTCAATCAGATAAAATACTTCACATTTCAGTGGCTGGAACCAGAGGATGTTTGGTTTTAAAGTGAATGATCATTAATCAGATTAACTGACGAATCAGCTCTAAATATAAGGTCAGTATCTCAGGTTCAGCGCAGCGGGAAGCAGCAGGTCGATTCTGGGTTTTTAGGGCATGAAAACGTCAGATTCTGCTGCTGAAGAAATCCACTCACTTTGTCCAAAACTAAATGACAACAAATCAGATCAATAGTTTTAGCCACAAAGATCTTCATGCATCTTTATCTCATGATAATTTAGCTATTTAAAGTTTCTTTTCTCCGACGCTCTGTTCTCATACGACACAGTTTCACCTCAGCTCAGCACAAATGATTCTTATTAAAGGAGACGACTCACGGCCGTCAGTACGGGACGTGTCGCACCTCCTCACTTTACAACACGCCAACACGGGAGGAAACCTCAGTCCTGAACAGACGCCACTCATATTAAACACGTCACAGTTGCTGTGTGAAGTGTCGCCGCTGCTCTTCTTCCCTGAACATGTGTTTATCTTTGTGAAATAAAACTTAGCTGGGTTTACATTTGTTTCTGTTGAACACAGATGAATGATACCGTTCAGAAAAGCAGATACAAAATAAAAAAAGTAGAAAATATTCTGAGGTTCATGATGTCTTCATTTCAAAATAAGCATTTTATCAGACGTTTTCGTGGCCTATAAACCCAGAGCTGACCTGAAACACTGACCTTCATTTAGAGCTGAGCTGTCAATTACTACATGAACTGAAAATTAATCATCATTTAAGTCGTTTTTTAAGCTACAATATCAAACGTCCTCTGGTTCCCGCTTCTAAAATGTGAGGTTTTTCTTCTTTTCTGTGTTTTAATTCATCGTCAAACAGAAAGTCTTGGACTCCTGGACAGTGTTGATCAGCAGACGTCACCTCAGCATCTGGGAAACTGGGACGGACACATTACAAGAGTTTCTGACAATCTAAAGACCTTTGCTTATTTATTTTCTAACCCTCACTCTCAATGATGCTGAGATTAGAAAAGCAGGAAGAAAACCAGCAAATAATGAGAATACAAAAACAGTTCCTAATAAAAACTAATACATTCTGGAACATTTTGATTTAAAAGATTTAAAAAGCATATTTCTAAACTGTCCCAATGTTCTCAGGGATATTTAAAGTGCGTCGCAGGTTATTCCAGGAGCCTGGAGCATTAAATCTAAAAGCAGTCTTTCCAAATTCGGAGTTCAGCTGAGGAACATGCAGTGTGATGAATTGGTTAAATCAAGATAAAGACAGACTGATAGAAAATAATAATGACTGCTGGATGCAGACATTAAGAGCAACAATCATAATTTACATTAGAGGTCAAACATGACAGAAAACCTGTGAATGGAAGCTGATCCGCCCTGGTTGTGCCTTTATGATTGAGCTTCTCTACATCTAGGATGACAATGCAGATAAATGATGGACTTGGGACTTTCTTGTAGTTGTGTGTGATTTGATGTAAAAATAGAGTGACCTAGAATAAACAAAACTCCACTATAAACCTGCAGAGGAGACCCTGAAATGCACAGATGTGACAGAAACACACGTTACTTTGGTTTCTGGGAACTTGTGATGAGCATTTGACTTGTTTTTTTTTTAAGTCTATAGACAAATTAACATGAATTCATGAATTCATGATGAAAATGCCCCATAAATGCAGCTTAAATGAATTTAAGTGACTCATATAGCTCAAAGAAAACTTGATATTACAGTGAACAGCATGTCACAACAAACCTGTGTCCCTGTGAAAGGACTGTGCTGATACTGTGGGAGTTAAAATATAATTAGAGTATAATTAGGCTGCTATTAACACACTATTTGGCACAAATGACACAGTTTAATAATCTGATTTTTTTTTCAGGAATAAAAGTACAAATAAAGACGTTTATTAATGTGAAAAGTATGTGTGGATATTTTTTCTAAATTTTACAGTTCAGCTGTTTTAACATTTCCTGCGGTGACTGTTGAAGATGCTGTAAATATTTCATTAATATTAGAGTTTATTTTTAGTTGTGCTCCGGACGAGGTGCCCCAAATACAACTTGGTTAGTAGCAGCGGCTAACCGGCTAGCGCCTACTTTAACTCACTTTACCTGCCTGGCACGGCTCGGCACGGCTCAGTGAGGCCGAAATAAGCCGTGTGGAGCGTCCTGGGGTCCCGGGTCAGACGTGTGTTAATGTGCCCGGGTCAGTTTGACTGTTATTTCTTCTTTAAACGAGGCTGCAGTCGGAGTTTCTCCCGGCGGGCAGCGGCTAGCCGAGCTAGCTTGCTAGTTAATATGTTAAGTGAAAGCGGCTTACCTTTCTTTCTGACTGGCATGGTCGGGTCTGGCTCGGCTCGGTACTGGAGCTAGTTCCGTGTTAGCCACATACACTTCCCCACACCAGACGGTTGTTTTTATTGATTATTCCGCCAGTTAAACCCCGCTGTCACCGCTCCAAGTCCGGGGCTGAAGAAAATCCCTCCACGACGACACCAAGTTCCCCTCCGACAAACAAAGTCCCTGTCAGGGGAAAACTGACACGTCCAACCAAAATAACACCAGCGAGTCTCCGGGGGAAACCGGCGAATAAACACACGGGAGTCCCGGTTCAAACTAATATGAAAGAAAGCGAGCAGGAGCCAGAGAGAAGCTCCGGTGAGCTCCGACTGTTACCGACTCTCCTTGCTGTAGTTGCCCGTCAGAGACGCTCCCTGCCCCGGCGTGCACCGCGCAGGCTGACCGCGGCGGCGACACACGGCTGGTTAAAGAAAGTATAAATGTCGCTTTCAGCCGCTGCGACCTGCCGGGGCCAAACTCCCTGCACCGGACAACTAAACCAGTCCGTTCCCGTGCATGCATGAGCTGCCCGCCGCTGCTGCTGCTGCTGCTGCTGCGGTGGAGGCGACTGATCAGCTCCGGAGCTTTGATGCTGATCCCAGAAATAAATAAAAAAAACTTCAAAGTCCAGGCTGCTGGCACACCTCAACTGCAGCCGTGCCAAGCCCACACTCACTTATCCCGCACTGGCCCGCACGCTTGTGTGTATTATTCCCGGCACAGCCTGCGTTGTGTATTCGTGTCAAACTTCTCTGAGTGTAAATCCCTCCTCTCTGTCCCTTCTTCTTCCTCTTTCTTCTTCCTCCTCCTCTTCCTCCTCCTCCTCCTCCTCCTCCACCTCCCCAGGTCCACAAATTCCAAACTTTCCTCCAAAATGGCGTCTCACAGAGCTGGAAATGTGAACCATGTGATTTCCAAAAGCCTACCCCTCCAACCTGCCGCCCAATCATGCAGCTCACCTACAAGACCGAGGAAGAGGAGGAGGAGGAGGAGGAGGAGGAGGAGGAGGAAGAGGAGGAGGAGGAGGAGGAGGATGGGGGAAAAAAACTTCTGGATTGGGAGAAAGGGAAGGTGAAAGTCTGAAAAAAGGAGAGGACGAGAAAGGAAGAGGAAGTGAAGATGGGATTGTAAAAGTTGGAGAAAGCAAAGAGGGAAAGTAGAAAACCTCCAGGATGAAGATGGAAAGATGTAAAAGCAGAAAAAGGCTGAAGAAAGAGAGAAAGAAGAGAGGAAACTGGAAAAAGACACGAAGGTCAGATTTAGAAATGAAAATAAAAAGAGGGGAAAAATGAAAGTGAAGATGCAGGAGGTGAAGAAAAGGAGGGAGGAGGATTAAATCTGATTAAATGAGGAGAAGATGTTTTTGTAAAACATGGATTAAGGATGAAGACGAGAGAGGAACAACTTCATTTTATTCATTCATTTAAGTCTTAAGTTTTATTTTTATTTTCAGATATCCTCCTCTTCTATCACGTTACAAGTTTTGTCCAAAGACAATGAAATTAAATAAGTATTATTTTTGTATTTTTGTGAAATACATTTAGGTTTTATTCAACTCTCATGTCTGTAAAACATCGTGCAGGAGTTTAGCTGAATCAACGAGTCTTTTCTCGTTCATTTAACCTAAATATTTGAGTTTTATTCATTTCAATTTTATTCTCATGCCACTTCTGAACGTGTGAACATGAGTTCTGACGAGCTCGTCACTTGAATAGATGAAAGAGTTAATTTAACTTATAGTTAATATAGTTCTTATAGTTAACAGAGTGAAAACCAACAATGTTTTTCACAGTGGCTCGTACAGTTAGAATTTATCACAGTTACAGGGAGCTGTACTGACACAATATCTTTATTTAAACTTGAACATCATGAATTACAGCCTCTAGCATTCACATAATATACTGTAAACGTCATTATATAATAGCTGCATCCACTCAGAACATACAAAGGAATAAAAAAACAATCTATAACATTGATTCCCAAACTTTCCAACTTATGGCCCACTTTAAAATCTGAAGAATGTCGGGGCCCACAGACAACTCTCTAACAATACAGAACCGTATCATACGTTCTCACAGCGCTTTCTATTTTAATGATTAACAATTGAACATTTAGCGTTCGATCAGACTGAGATAGGAAACTATTGTTCGATGTGGAATCTGCAATACAACAGTTCCTGTCGTTGGCTTTCATTTACATTTTTATGTTTTTAAACATGATTTATTTTCAAAACATTCAAAAGTGTTATTTATATTTTAATTTTTTATTATATTTTTTATGATTTCATCTTTTCACCAAAATTATACTGTTTTGCGAATGATTGGTCGGCCCACCTGTAACACCTCCGCCGCCCACCAGTGGGCCCAAGCCCGCAGGTTGGGAACCACTGATCTTAAAAGAAGGTGAACTGATTAGATTTTGGTGGCTAAAGGTCAAAGGTCAATGAAACACTTTTAACCTTAACTCAAGACTCATATTGTCTCTGACTCTGGATAAACAGGAAGTGACCTGGAACTAGTCTGAGCGGAGGACGAGGAGGTGAGTTAGTCCAATAACAAGTGAATTTAAAAGCAGCATTTAGCAGAAATAA
>NC_079375.1:26263474-26350974 GCF_021018895.1 Seriola aureovittata | reverse complement strand
GAATGCTCGAAGGTGCACATGAACAACGCCGTCAAGCTAGCCGTGCTAGGCAGGACTAGCAGAGCTGCGCAGCTGGATGAAGGACACAGGATCGCGGTCAGAAAACACAATGAAGAGCTGGACCGAGGATCGAGTGTGTGAAATTCTGTGGAGCTTTTGAGCTGGCATTGCGAGACCGCGATGAGACAGCATCGTCCGACAACCCCGGCATTTTTCGGGGATTAGTCGACCTTGTGGGCTCGCTGGACGGTGTAGTAGAGGAGCACCTGAAGACCGCCACTGTGGTTAAAGGCCTCAAAGACAGTTCAGAACCAACTTTTGGACTGTCTGCTGACGGTTCTTCCAGATTCTGGAGGATATAAAAAGGGCAGATTATCTGGCTGTTCAGGCAGATGAAACAACAGACACTGCCACTCATTGTCAGCTGGTGCTTGTGCTACAGAGGAGACAAGGTTCATGTACAAATAAGAGCACTCACCCCCTCACTCACTCACTCACCCCCTCACTCACTCACTCACTCCCTCACTCACTCACTCACTCACTCACCCCCTCACTCACTCACTCACCCCCTCACTCACTCACTCACTCCCTCACTCACTCACTCACTCACTCACCCCCTCACTCACACATACACTCACACAGACACACACACTTTTTCTGTGTATAGTTAACTTTAATCACCATCCACCTGTAAATATTATAATATACCATTATATTGTAATTTTGTTCTATGAATATTCACTAATGTATTTAATCCAATTGCTACATTTTATGTTCCTATGACACAGTTTTTCTTTGTATATAGTTATTTTTAAACATCATCCAACTGTAAATGTCTCTCAAGAACTTTAATTTTGTATTAAGAGTAATCACTAATATACATCTCATATCATTGTCATTATCTGTCAAACTGTTGATTTCTAAAGGGCAATTACATGATTATTGTTTATCCCTAAAACAATGGTATCTTTTGGTTTGGGTTCTTTTATTGGGATAGTTACTGAAAGCTTCTGGCACGTACAGCCCCACCTAGAATATTTTTCACCAGCCGCCACTGAGTGACACTGACACATCAGATGACAACAGGCAACAACACTTGATACATAGTGAAGTTTATTATTATTTAGTGAGTGGTAGATGTTGCACTACCTCACAGCACAATAACATGTAAGTCAACACACATCAGCATCATGAGTCTGAAATTATTCTGATTGTATTCATGAAAATAAAATTAAGAGATTAGATTAAGTTCAAATAAAATGATCAACCAGAGCAAAAAACATGAAAATGTATTGAAAACAAAAACAAAGAAAAAGTTTTTATTATTGAATCTTTTGCTCAGGTGTTTTATATTATATATTTGGTCACACTGTGTTTTCCATATTAATTGTAGATTAAAACAAAGTTAAAATAAAAAAAAAAGCTGATAATCCAAGGTAAAAACATTAATGATGTAAACTGGTGTAATAAAAATGTACTTTAAATTTAAGGAAAAAAAAGAAACGATAAGAAAAAGTTATTATTAATATCATTGAATATGTTGCTCCTGTGTGTTATATCATATATTTGGTCACACTCAGTAAATCTGTGTTTTCCTGGTAAATAGCACAGACAAATAACTCCTGCTGGAATATGTTTGTACAGAAGTAAACAGTCATCAGTTTAGTCTTTATCTCGGACACATTTATCTCTGAGCTTTTCTTGGTCATAGTCATTTCAGTGTCAGTCTCTCAGTATTGAGACTGTCTCAGTTCATCACTCTCTGTCCTGTTTGTTCTGTCTTTATTATCTGAGTCAGAATGGATCTCCTCTTTGTCTTGGTGGAAGCTGCTCAGGTCTTAATATGGACTTGGTTGATATTAGTCATGATTTTTGAACAATTCTGGGAATAACAGTTGTGCTCCGCTTTGATCCTGGAGGAGTGTCTCTCCTCTCTCTACTTTAGCCATGATCTCAGCTTTTTCTCTCATGTGCATCAGGGACTGAACTCGTTGCTTCCAGCCTGGTTTGGCTTCATATTTCTCTTCTTCAATGAGCGTGTCGATGTACTCTGGAGTGGAGAGAAGATCTGGCTTCAGTGCTATCTCTTTAAGTCTGTTTAGACACTCGGCAAAACTCTTCATCAATGTTACCACCTCAGCCTGCACACGTGTGTAGACGACAATTATTAATTCGTGAAACATTACCATATGTATATTCTGTTTATATTGTTTTTTCAACTCCTCTACCTTGGCTAAACCAAGTTCAACCTTCTTCTGCAAATCCACAACTGAAATATCAAGCTGCTTTCTTTCTCTGAGAACCTCCTTTGTCATTGCCAAACTTTTGGTGTCTATTACATTCAAAGCATCAAAAAACCTCTTCATGCTTTTTGTCCCCATGTTCCAAAACATCTGATCAAAGCCTCCATCTTCATCATCTTCCCCACTCATGCTCTCTGCTGCAGATGATTTGTTTTTTGCAAACAATGACGAATTATTGAACTTGAAGTGAACTGGCAGTCCGTCTTTTGTTTTAGGACATGGGACACCTGAAGCATTGATCGCCTCTAGAACTGGTGGACGTTGGCCGTGTGAAAATGTCACCAGAACCCTGATGTTTTCTGCCACATCTTTGCCAAAGACTGAGAGAACTGAATCAAGCACATATTTCTGTGTTGGTGTGAATCGTGCTGAAGAAGCTGGAGCTACGAAACACACAGCGTCAACTTCACTGACACCAAGCTCAGAGGAGAAGAGATTACGCAGCTGCTCTACGATCATCCTGTCTCTTTCTATGCCTCTTGTGTTTCCAAATCCTGGAGTGTCAACAATGGTCAGTGAGTAGTTTATTTTAAAACCCTCCTGATGGTGGATTTTGTACACAGTGACTTCAGAGGTCTGGTTCTCAGCTCCAGATCTCGACTGATCCTCATCAGTTAATGTGAATCTGAAACCGTCCTTCCACTCTCCTCCAACAATGTAGCTGATCATTGCATTGATCATAGTGGACTTTCCTGACCCGGTCGCACCAAGAAGAATTATGGTGCGATTTCTCCTCAAGCTTTCTTTGCCAAACTCATACCTCCGGCATCCATCTATGTTGATTTCCTTTTCTGTCAGAGGCAGTTTGTAAACTGAGGGGGATTCAGAATTCATCCTTTCACTTGTATGTTTGTAGTATTCTTTGAGAGGTTTGAAATTTGTTGTGCAGACATTAACGGTGATGCTTTCTTTGCTTCTGCCAACCAAACCACAATCACATCTGATCCTGACTGTATATTCTGTGTCTGACTGAAGCCCTGAAATTATTGCCTCTTCAGCTGTTGACACCAGTTGTTTCCATTGCAGATCTTCCTCTTTCACCTCTTTGACTGTTTGGGCGTACTCCACGATGTAGCTCCAAATCCGGACATCTTGTCCAAGCTCAGCAGGTTTCTGCCAGCTAACTGATATCTCACTGGAGCTTGGTTCAACTTGAGGTTTTCCAGGAGGACTGCAAGGCAATGTTTTAATGGAAGCATTGACTTCATTGACTGGTCCAACACCTACTGAGGTCACTGCTCTACATCTGAACACATACTCAGTGTCAGGACTCAGATCACTCACTGTGACTTCTTCAGCCTTTGATGCTGTGTGTTGTTGCCATCCCTCCTCTCCTCTGACACAGTACTCCACACAGTAGGAGGTGATGTTCTCTGCTCCAAATCTGGGTGGAGAAATCTTCAGTGTCACACTGTTGTGGTTTATGTCACTTCCTGTCACAGTTTCAGGTTTTGAAGGAGGTTCAAAGTTCTCACTGACAGAAAAGCTGTTTTTATAAAGGTAGATGCTTGAACCTTTCTGTGTCTCGTTAGTCAAACCCACTGTCAGGAACTTTATGTTCTTGTTCTCCTTGTTGGCCTCTGCAAAGTCAATAAACAGCTTTGCTTTATGCCTCATTTCATCTGCTACTTCTTTTGAGGCAAACCACTGTTCCCTCTCCACATCATGAGTATGTGGATGTCGAGCGTCGTCTGGTTCGGTTGTTCCTCTTAAGTAGTTTGATAAAGCTGAGAGGTAAGGTTCATCACTTCCCAGTGAGGTGAAAACAAAACACACAGCATGCTCTGGACTGAGAGTTTCTTTGTACAGATCACTTTGAGATTGGATGATCTTTGTGCTTTTCATCATGTTGGTGAAAGACATTAAAGTGTAAACTTCTCTGTCTTTACAGTCCATCCACTCGTTGAGGCTTTTGCTGTTGAAAGGAGACGAATGTCTCTTCTTCAGGATCTCTGCGAGCACAGCCTCCTCTTCACCTCCTCCTCTGATTGATGGAAGTTTCTTTGCCAGGTTTTGTTGAAATTCCAGCTTGAACTCTGAGAACATTTCCTTAAAACTTTTAAGTTTTTTGCCGATCTGTGGGAACTGCTGAGCAGTTGTTGTCCTCATTGCATCGTTGCACCTCATGTGCAGCTCACTGAAGTCTTCCAGGACACTCTGTGCCTCCTGAACTAATCTTATACTTATCTGACGAACGAGCTGAGCAGCAGAAGAATCTAAAATTGTCAGTGGCAACAGCCAGACCTTCATTGGTACAGCGTTTTCTCCATTAGCTCCCAGCAATTTTGGGAGGCTTTGATAGACTTCTACTGCATCCTGAAAGGACACAGGGTTTTTCTTAAGAGAAAAGTCTCCATAAAATCTGCAGGAGAATTTGTCAACAGTTGCTCTGTCCTTGTCTTCCATCTTCAGGGAACCTTCACCCTCTATAGCAAGAAGTGGAATCTTCTTGATCATCACCTTCAAGTTGCCCTGAATGTCTTGATGGTTTTCCTTCTCTGACACCTCACGGTCAAACACAAAGAAGGCTCGTGCCCCATAAAGAATACCTGTGACAACATGTGTGGCTATTCCTTTATCAAAAACATACGGATGCTTCACGTTGTCTGTTCCAAGGTGATTCATTGACAGTTGCTGGAAGTTTGTGGTGGTTTCATACTTCAGTGTTACTCTGGCCTGATTTTTGGAAGCCTTGCTATCATTCAGGTATTTGGCAGATCCACCAACCTCAACAAGTCCACCCAGGAAACTTGCTTTAAGAGAAGCTTTAACCTTTAGAGATGAAGATTTATCTTCAATTGATTCAGATGCAACAATCTCAAAGTCACTGTAAGGTTTTGGACTCTCTCTCGTATCTTTTTCCAGCTCATCTCGGTCCCACAGTGTCATCCCTGCCAAAAGAGTGAAACTGCCTTTTATTGCATGACCGGAAGATTTATACACAGATAAATGTGAAAACTAATTTGATGCATGAATGGTGGTAATCTGATGCAGAAAACAACAACACTTACATTACAGCCAACTAGTACTGAATTCATGAGTTATTCTCTTCAACCAAAGAGGTTCTAAGCAATAAACAATAAAACTTCAGGCATGTAAGAAATCTAATTAAATCCAAATTATAAATTGAAATTAAATTACCTGATGAATGTATTTTCAGATTTCTACATAGAATAAACTTGTGTTGTATTTTTACATTTATCTGACCATCTTCTGGTCCAACATTAGTTCAGGGAGTCAGGGTTAATTCTGAAAAGGGACTGTGTCTCAGCATTAACCTTTTCAGACAAATTACCAGTATAATCTCTTTGGTGAAAATCAGAGGTGTTTCATTTAGGCAGAATGAGTACAATGCTATACATTAACAAAAAGAAAAAGGTTTTATAATTGAAAAACAGCCTGGCATTTAAAATAAATGTTGTGTCTCTTGGTTTGTGGCAGTTATTAGTTAAAGTTGCCCAAACAGAAAATCTGGTGTCAATCTGACAAAAACTGCTTTCATAAAATGTTGCGCAGCTACTACTGAGTGATTAGAACAATAACAACTGAAAGGCTTTCATGACTGGATCAAGCAAAACTTGAAATGAAAACGTTGTTGTATATGACTTAAAGTACTGAAAGGTTGGTTGTGATGCATCCAGTATCTTTACATGTGAATTCTTACCAGGTACCAGTGAGTCTCTGCGGCAGTCGTACAACATCCCGAGGCAGAAAGGCCGACCGAGCGCCGCCACCTCCATCGCCCCTCCAGATTCAGAGTCCATCCCTCCGTCTTTTAATAGAGACAATGACAAAGTTAGAATAAGTATAATTTAAAAAAACTTTGCGCAAGTTGTAGTACACATTAACTTACTGAATCCATGGCAACATTATACTTCCCTTTTACCCTCAAACCCCAAATTATGGGAATTGTAGTTCCAAATGTTTGATCAGGATTGTTACACACACAGCATTAAGTGTTGCATGTTGGGCAGTTTGTGTAATTAGCATAATTATGTAATTATCTGATAAAATAAAGATGGATTCAACTCGATCTTGCCAAGACACAAGGACAGTTCTGGTGACACATTCAAGATCATTTGTTGTCTATATCTTTTAAACAATAATGAACAATAGGAACAACAAGGCAAGCAGTATGAAGTGACTGTTGTCCACTTCCTTAGAACTTCCTTAAAACTAGGATCCTGAAACTGCAGCCGCTGGTTCCACAGGAACTCTACTCGAAACCAGAGGTGGAACTTGCTGCATTTCCCACAACCCTTTTATTAACTACTGCACAGTTCAAGGTAATTTTCCACAATGATATACCAATCAATAGTAAGTTGACTCTCCACTATTCATATTGTATCCATTCACATTTATTTTTAATTGATTGAAATGTCGCTGGGATGAAGTGATAAACTGTTCATGACACAAACATTATGAATTATAATTCTAAACTGTGAATTATTTTAATAATCATACTTTTATTCAAATTATATAAAATGTTTGAAATGTCAGCATGTTTCCATCCCATTGTGAAAAACAAAGTTTCTCTGCTTCTGATTCTAAACTCACATTTTCAGCTGGTTTCTCTCCCAAGCTTGGCAAATAAAATCTGCTAAAAAAAGAAAAAGAAAAAAGTTCCCGTCCTGAAACAAGTTGTGTTTTTCAAAATTATCCAGCCAGAAGAAATTGACATAAATATTTGGTCATTTAACCAAAAGCTACATCCCTTATGTCCTTTTAGGAAAGCAGCACAGAAAAACAAGTACAATTATGTGTTTCTTTGGTTCCACAATACAATCATACAGCTCCACAGTAAATACTCAGTTTATGCTAGTTTGACTGGATGGCCGTTTCCCAGCCTGCAGTTTGTGGTTGTCTAAAGGGAAGTCCCCAACTGAAAAGCAGTTCATGCAAAAAGAGCAACAGTCAGTGTCAAAGTGGAATCGTGGTCACAAGCAGCAGGTTTCTGACTTAGAGAACGCACATTCATCAAAGATGTCATCATATCATCATGTAGCAGCTGATGTCATGCTAATCACAAACACTAAATACAGCTGAGGCTGATGGGAATGCCAATTGTGCAGGTCTGAATCAAATTTCACTTTTGTCAGTTCAGTCAAATTCTTAATAAAAATCAACTAACAGGCAAACTTTTGTACTTTTAGTTCAGTTACATCCACAGATTTGGATTAATCAACCAGAAACTGCAGGACTAAGATTACACAGCAAAGATTACAAAGCAGAACACAATCAACAAAAAGAGCACGAGTGTACTTACAGTAGAAGTGTGATCCTCTGACGCTGAGCCGTGGTTTCAGGCTTTATTTCTTCTCCGAGGGAGAAACACCCAGGAGGAGGTACAGAGGAGAATCATGATTTCCTTGAAATGATGTGACCTGCAGAACGACATACACAGTGTGTGTGTGTGTGTGTGTGTGTGTGTGTGTGTGTGTGTGTCCTCTTATCTTAAACTACTGACATGTTCAACAGTAGACATCTTATATCTCATCAATGCATTTTGCAATTATTACAAAGCTTAAAACATTATGTCTTTACAACATTCTGTGGACGAACCAAAAGGATCATTGACAAATTTTCAGACGAACTTCAATGCCGGCGCAGTGACTCAGTTGCATTTCCTGAACCTGCCCATTTTTAAAGCAAGCTAAAATATTACACACTTGTTCCTTATTATTATAAACATTAATTAGCTCTGAATGTCTGCTCTTGGTTTTAGCCTTGGGTTTCACCTGTGAAGACGGTATTTGTTGTTAAAAAGGATAAAGCCACATGACGACAGAGAGCTGTCTATGGGAGAAAAGCTGGGGAAAGAGGGTAAACCGATCCTATTGGAGTTAATTACTCACGAGAGCGCGGCCTTGAAAGTGACGTCACGTCAGGCAAGTGTAGTCGTGAGGAATAAGGCAGCGAATTACCGGAGAAAAGGTAGACTTATTAGCCAACTCAGTGATGCTAACTTGGGTAAACTAATTGATAGCATTAAGCTAATATCTACACGTCATTATGTATTAACTGCTGACTGCATTTTCAGATGAGCTTGTTCAGATACTTCTCTAAGAAGAGGAAGACAACAGATGAAGAAGACGCTAGTCAGGTAGCATCATAAGCCTTTTACTGACTCGTACATGATGAGGGTTAGGTAAAAAATAGTATTTTAATGTTCACACTTGTAATCAGATGTGATGTGAGTGTAAACTATATAACGCTGTTAGCATTACGTTACTCACTTTAATGTAATCTTATTAGACAAGTAACATTAGACAGGGAGGAGTTGTTAAACAAAGTGTAGGAGAGCAGAGCAGCGGGAGAGCTGGGTGAAGGTGCAGGAGAGAGAGATGAGCCTGGGTGCAAACTCTGCCACTGACTCAATGTCATTATTGCAGAAAAACAGCTAATAATAATAATGATCAGTGCTAATGCAAAGGATAGCTAGCCATTACAAATAATGTTCACAAATAAGTCCAATATTTATAGTTGAAAATCAAAATTTGTAAACCTGGAAAATAAAACTGAATGAGAAATTTAAGTTTGTGCATGTGAAAACAAATTGTGCTTCTCTCAAAGAGATTTGTATTTGTTGAAAGTCTGAATCAAACTGAACAAATTATCAGTGGTGAGTATAGATACAGTAACAGTTCACAATAACAACACAATAAGTTCCTTAACAACAAATCAGACACAGCAAGTTTCCAAACAAGTATTTTAATTGTAATATTCAAGCCAAATATATGAATAATCACATCCATGTCGTTTTCTGATGCATTCGATATGACAACAACATAAATGTAAAAAACAGAATATCATTTTAACTCATTTTAAACGTTTAACTATGATGTGTGTGGAAATGCAATTACACAAAATACAAACTGCTTTTAACAGACTTACCTTTTCTTGCCCCAGGTGGATTCTGCCGTCCTGTAAAAACACAAAGGGAAAAACAAGGACATGTCAAGCAGCTAAGGGCAGTCTAAGACTTCAGAACATAAAAGATGCATCAATCATGCACTTAAACCTCATTTAGCAAATACTGTAATAAAAACAAGACTATGAATAAATGATACATGTACATGTGAAGAATTTGTAGAAGAGATTCATATATAAAAAAAAACAAACACATTAGGCAACACAAAGACACTGGAAGAGTTAGAGCTTCTGTCAACGTCTGTGTCACATGCAAAGCACAAAACTGTAAAACTTGGTGCTCAAAATTAGAATGACAAAACTCCTGCTGGGCTAGATGTGCAAAAAGGTATTGATTAGGGGAGGAGATCACAGTATAGACAACATCTGTCATGTGCAGGGATAATACCTCAAGGTGTTGATGTCATGTGGTTGTTGATTGATGAGGCCAGATGCAGAAGAACAGGCAGGTAATGCTCCATCACTGGTGATGATTAGACTGGACTTCTGGTCCTGATACAGACAAACATGTGAGAGGACAATTCCTTTAGATCATACAACTTCTTTATGTTCAGACATGTTAGGTCTGTTGTGTGTGTATAATAAAATCTCCTAACAGTAATGTAAAGTGGTTACAACATGGTGAACCGATCGACGTGTATTCACTTGGTCTACTGGGTCCATACAATCTCAAGTTACAGTCATCAGTTACAAAATGAGCCTAGAGTTACTGACGTCACTAGCTGTACAACAGCCGAGAGCAACAGACACAATCCTACTAACCGCTAAAACGTCTGTGGACAACGTCAATATCACCCCCTGAAATGTTTGTCAGTACGGTTTGTCAGTCGTTGCACTGATTATACTTTTGGCTAAAGAGCTAGCATTGATGCTACAACAGCCCGGGAAATTTTACTCACCCGTATTTCACTTACTGACTGTGGACTGCTCACAGAGCCAGGTTTCAATTCACTGAAGCCATGATGGTTTGTAGTGTCTGTATATGAAGTGATGGGGCTGTCTCACCAGTCACTGTATGTTGGCAGTCTTTATGTTACGACCCAGCTAGGGGAAAAGGGAAGTAACATAAAACCAGGTGTTATTTGTAAATCAAATGTACTGATTTAATTCATGGCATAACCAGGAGGGTAAATAATTAAACAAAAATACAAACAAGGCAAGAGGAAAACTGAAGTAGGGGAACAGGAACCAACAAAGAGCCTAACTATGCAATTCTAACCAACCCAAAAACACAAGAAGCAGCACCCCTGTTCCTAATGTGTCCAACAGTCTTTTTCTAAGGGTGTGATGCACAATCAGAATTTTTAACCTAGCCCAGTCCACAACAATCACTACCAGCATCTCAAACCAAATCACAAATTACACACAAATGTTCACAAAGGCAGAGATGGCGAGCAGAGAAGGCGAGCTCCCTATCATGTCAGCCGCCGCTAATGATGTGTGAGCCGGGCTCTTAAACTCTCCTCCTCTAATGCTGAAATGGCACCAGCTGTGGTGAGGACTGACAGGATCATTGCTGCACCAATAGGAGAAGCCGTGTCACAAATAATCTATCAGCTGTCAGGATAGGTGCATGAATGTCTGCTTCAGTTGAGGACTGGTTTGAGTATTAAATGAAATGACATAAAAATGGAAGGGTTTAGACCGAACAAGTCGATCACCCAATAGAGAATCGATTTCACTTCCTGAAGATGACACTAAAATCAAAATCAAAATTCTTTTGGTCTGCCTCATGTCAGCAAGCTTTTGATGACGTCAAAGCTCGTTCTGCTCCAGTTCTGTTAGCTCCTGTATTGGATGAACCTTTAAAGCTTCACATGGATGCAGGCCATATTGGAGCAGGGGCTTTACTACTGTACAAACAAGGTATTGAACGTCCAGTGAGTTTTTTTCCCCAAGAAGTTCATCTCCTACCAACTGAATTACTCAGTAGTAGAAAAAGAAGCTTGATATTGTCTTTATGGCACTTCCAGGTCTACCTAGACTCTGGAATTGTAGTATCTACTGACCATAACCCTCTGACCTTTTTGAACTCTCTGCTGAACCCAAATCAGAGGCTCTGTTTTTGAAGCCTTACAATTTGGACATCCAGCAC
The DNA here is from genome assembly GCF_021018895.1 of Seriola aureovittata. Taxonomy (NCBI): domain Eukaryota; kingdom Metazoa; phylum Chordata; class Actinopteri; order Carangiformes; family Carangidae; genus Seriola; species Seriola aureovittata. The sequence continues at coordinate 26,339,646 of NC_079375.1, read as the reverse complement.
ATTAAGGCCAGTGATAATATTATGGCAGACGGCTTGTCTCGTGCACATTTCTAACTCCTCACAACTTTATTAGTGCTTCCTCTTTGTTGTCTTCTGTAGCCAGTTTCTCTTCATTTTAAACTGTTCACAGGTGCCAAGGCTGCTGAGGTTGGAGATGAGAGAAATGTTTTTGTGTAAAGGTGTGTTGAGTATGGAGATAATGTTTGCATTAACCTATATTTAAACTTGACAACTTAAAGGTTAATGCACTTTAACTATCTAGAGTTGGACTGTGGTACAATGAATTCTGGGTAAATTAAGATTTTTTTTTTAAATAAAGAAAATGGCAAACAGAGGAACTGCAACTAACCGCTCAACTACCTTCACCCAGGCAGTAAATGTTTGTCCTCAGGAAGAATTCAACAGTTACAAGGATGTTTTACTTTGGAAAGATTGTAACAACAAAAAGAAATATCCGATTTAGTCTCTAAAAACTTTCCCTTCTAATCCCTCTCCATGACAATGTTAGCAAGCCACAAATTATGAGCCATGTTTCCCTGTTTTTGTTGTCTGGTATTGCTACTGCTACTGGTCAGCGCAGGTGTCCCTGATTACCATGTTACCATGGTAACTTTGGTAGACCTGAGTTAGCTTGCGAGTAAAGTGTCCGGTGTTTTTGGCTTAAAATGAATCACTTCATTTTTGTGAAATGGTGTGACTGACATCAAACTGATCTGTGAGAGAAATTTAGACTGGCCCAACACTACAGAGACCAGTCTGAGAGATCTTGACACCGTGAAACCGGCCCCACGGTAGGAACCCTGTCTTATTGGAAATGCCTCAACGGAACTTCTCGAAATTTGGCAATAAAAACATTCACTAGGACTCTGAGGAACTGATTAGATTTTGGTGGTCACAGGTCACGGTGACCTCAAAAAACACTTTTTAGCCATAACTCAATACTTCACGCAGCGTATTTCACACAAAGGGTTAATATTCTATATGACTCTTGATAAAAAGGGATGTAACTTGAAATGGAACAAGATTACCTATAACAGTTGTCAAAAACCTGTGTTACCCTTCCCACCTGCCCAATGGCGATGCCCGGTGCCCTCCTTGGTAAAAGTGGGATATCAACACACATTGTAAAGTTATATCAGTTACATTTTCAGGGGAGGTATTTGGTGCATATTTAAGTAATATCACATGTGAGGGAGTGATGTACTGAATATCAGCACGGCCTCATACCTACGAGTGTCAGGGTTTTGAGGTAAGTAGGGGTGGACCCAAATGCAGCCAACACATTGGGGACTGGGCAAGCAGGTTTATTCAACAAAAGAACTTAAAACAAGCACAGGGAACCACACGGAAAAGCAGGGAAACACAGGAACAGGCGACGTGAACCGATGAGGACAAACCCAGAAATCAACAGACGAACCAACACAGACAAAGGGGAGCACAAAGATTATATAGACAAGGGAGGCAAGGGTGATTGAACACAGGTGAAACACATAAGGGCGGGGCAGACAATCACCACACAAACAAGACCAAGACAGGAAGCAAAACACTGGACACAAGGAAACCTTATTACAAAATAAAATAGGAAGTGAGAAAGTTCAAAACAAAACTAACAACGAGGACATATACGCCTGTATGCTATGGTGAAATACATTTTAAAAGTAAGGCTCCCAATACAGCACACACACACACACACACACACACACACACACACACAAGCACACACACATGCACACACACGTGCACACAGTCATTGTGAAAGAAGAAGTAGGTTGAACTCAGAAAACACAGAAAATCTCCTGGCTGCTAGCCAGTACCAGAGGATAACAGCCAGAATCTGCCAAGATGCAGAAGTGTATGGACCAGACTCGGGCCAAGGACCCCAGCATGTGTTGGTCCGGAAGTTTCAATTCATCTTTCACATTTGATTTGAAAAGTAACCCTTCCAATACTGCACACACACACACATGCACACACAGTCATTGTGAAAGTATATATATATGTGATATTTCAGCAGGATAAGTCAACAGTCTGTACATACACTCATTAAAGAGGACAACCATGTGAATAACTTTACAATACAGACTATTTCCCAGAATCAACAGTAAACCTAAAAGTGAAAGACTTCCCACAAACATCTATATGTAGTTTAATATTAATTTAAAGAACTACTTAGATTCTTTACTTCACAACGGCAGCAGCCCATGTTCCAGTCCGACCTGTGGCCCGTGTGTTATCCCCTCTCTCTCTCTCTCTCCCCGACTGTCCTGTCTCTCTTACTGTAGCTAACTCAATATAGGCAAAAATGCCCCCCCACACACAAAAAATAAATCAGTGATTCGCTGATTCGATGTTCAGGAGGTTTTTACCAGCAGCTGAATTGGGAACCAGTGGACTAAACTATCTTACTGGAAAAATAGTTCTGTCACAGCTGCACTAATTCCTGAATACTAACAATATCTTAGCTCCATTCCAATCAGGGTTCAAAGCCCTCCACAGCACAGAAACAGCCTTGTTAAAGGTGACCAATGACCTACTGCTCACTGTTGACTCCGGGAAAAATGCCGTCCTCATTCTACTGGACTTTAGTGCTGCCTGCGATGCAATTGATCTTGACATACCTTTATCACGTCTAGAACAGTGGGTTGGTATTAAGGGTACTGCTTTAAACTGGTTTGGATCTTACCTCAAACACAGGACGTTCTCAGTTCTCCTCCTCTACTGACCCTGTCACCAGTGGAGTCCCCCAGGGATCCATCCTTGGGTCAGTGTTATTCAGCCTATACATGCTGCCCCTTGGAAACATCATCAGGAAATATAACATCTTGTTCCATTTCTATGCTGATGATACTCAGCTCTACCTCCCACTAAAACCTACAGACTCCCTTCAACCTCTCCTGGACTGCTTAAAGGACATCAAGATGGCAAGATGGCAAAGAACTTCCTTCAGTTGAACAGTAACAGGACTGACGTACATATATTTGGCACCCCTAAATACAGAACCCACCTCACAAGTAATCTTGACCACATTATCCCATATATGAAGCCTCACGCTAAAAACCTGGGTGTAACCCTTGATACCGAGCTCTGCCTTGACAAACATTTCACTTCTGTTTTTAAAAGCAGTTACTTCCAGTTAAGAACCATCTCCAGACTGAAACTGATTTTGTCCTTCAATGAACTGGAAAAAGTATCCTGCGCCTTTATCACTTCTCGACTAGACTATTGCAATTCTCTGTATTTGGCCTTCCTCAAACTTCACTATCCCGCCTACAGTTGGTCCAGAATGCAGCTGCTAGGATGTTGACTGGCATTCAAAAATGCAAGCACATCGCCCAGTCTTAGCCTCCACTCACTTCCTGTTCACTTCAGAATTCAATTCAAGACCCTGCTGATTACCTTTAAGGCTCTCAATGGTCAGACCCCACCTTACATCTCAGATCTCATCCACTGGCACTCAAAGTTCATCCCTTTTACATGTCCCACGAGCTCGCCTAAAACTAAAAGGTGACAGAGCTTTTGCAGTTGCAGCACCAAAACTATGGGACCTGAGGCTCATTTATTTATAGAGCCGTAGTTCATGTGACTATTACCGGCGAAAGGAGAAGTAGTTCCTATTAACCAGGTATTATTTCGACTAGATCCCGGTGATAGTGTTGTTACTTTCAACTGAGTCCCTGTTGATGAGAAAAGACACATTCACCCCAAATTGCTGAGTTGAGGTATCGACCTTTTAGTTTTTCTCAATCGCTGTGATGCAGTTCTCACATCATTCTTCTCACAACTCTTAATGCCGTTCTCAAAACAGTTCATCTCCCCACACGCATTAGCATTTCTCACTGTGTTAGTACAAGCTTCCTTTGTATCCAGACATAGGTCATTACAAAAGACGTTTTCTCATTGTGTTGATGCTTTAATCATCCGACTTTGACTCATGAAAATAGTTTTGTTCCTTCATCAGATGACAGACTTCTCACTCACTTTGGTACTGTCCTGCATTGGATCAGTGTTTTCAATCAAATCACTTTAAACTTTCTTCAAATATGTTTGAAAGAGCAAGGCCAGTCACACACACACACACACACACACACACACACACATATATATATATATATATATATATATACTGTATGTGGTGTGAATTTACTGTACTATAATTGATGCTATGTTCTCAGTTTGATTGCATATTTCTTTGTCTATTTTCTGATGCACATCTCCACGTTCATCATTTTGCTTTCCTCAGTTACAGCAGTTATATCATGTGAATGTACAGATACAGTTTTTTTCAAATGCTTTCACACATTTTCTAAACTAGGTATATGTACATTTCCATACAGTGGTTGAAATGTTCACAGTACAAGAAACATCAATGCAATGTTGAAACAGAATATAGTTATTTTTCCAACGCGTTACTGTGGTAACTGTAGTACAGTTTGGTTATGAAGATTTTTACTCTGTATTTTTGCAGTTCTCTTTTTCTAAAGTCAGTCAGGTTTTTATCAAAACATTTTGAGTTTAAGTCTGAAGCTCTGGTGAAAAGGTTTAATTCATTAGTGACAATGTTGAAGTGACTGACTGACTCTGCAGGTTTGATTGTTTTAGAGACTTTTGTGCAGGTGATTTAGTGTTAGGAGAAATGCATGAACTGTTTTGAAAACAGCATTAAGATGGTGAGAATGATGCTTCTGATGAGTGAACTGCATCAAAGTGATTGAGAAAAACTAATACACAGTAAGTTTTAATAAAAAATTTCTTCCCATTTTCAAATGAATGTTTGAATAAAAAATGACAGTCCTACTGAACAGTGAGTAAATTAAACTCAAACTGTGATGAACTGTGACTGTATTATGGATTGATGTAGACGTCAGCAGTGACACTGACAGATCAGATGACAACAGGCAACAACACTTGATGGATAGTTTAGTTATTTATTATCATTGAATGAGTGTTAGATATTATATTACCTCACAGGACAATAACAAGTAAGTCAATACACATCAGTATCAGGAGTCAAATTATTCTGATTGTATTCATGAAAATAAAAATAATAGTAAATTAAAAAATAAAGTTAAAATAAAAAGAAGCTGATAAACTAGAGTAAAAAACGTGAAAATATATTTAAACCTTTAAGGAGAAAAAAAAATAAGACAAAGTTTTTATCGTCTATTTTTTGCTCAGGTGTTTTATATCATATATGTGGTCACACTCAGTGTGTAATGACTTGGGTTCAACTAAATAAACCTAAGCCACAATGAGGGGCTGCTACCGGGATGCGTAATTGACGCGTCGTCATGAGGTGGCTCCATAAGATAAATCAAAACATCCGACTTGTGCTTCCGATTATGATGTATTTATTTACCGTGTAACAAAACAGCCTTTGGTCTTCACTCACATACGTTATACCAATAACTTACATGAAAATAATCAAAAGGCTTAAACATTGGGCTCTGAACGGCGACGGTCAAAAACTGTGTGCTTCTCCCCGGTAAGCAACACACCTGAGGAGTAATTGCCTCCTCTTCTACTTGTACATTTCATGTGTTGCCATTCAATACGCCACCTACTGTGGCAACCAGTGCATTACTCAAACACACACACAAATACAAATGGCTCTAACACGCCGGCCCCTAATTGAATGACAACAGACATTACAATTACCTTCACATGTAAACAAATAGAGCCATAACTTGAGTGACATGCATATAAAGGTGAATCTAACAACAATAACAACAAAAAAGAAAACATAACCCTTTTTTTTTTTTTTTCAAAGTCACTATCTCTCATCCCTAAGTGCTTCTGGCTTCGTGCAATAAGCAAAGCTTACTGACAGGTCTTTCCAAAATGTTTGTCTTCGTCTGGAGACGCACAGAGCGTACTAATCCTTTTTTGTCCGGGAAAGTCTTCAAAATTCTGCCCAGAAGCCAAGATCCACGAGGAGCAGCAGAATCCATAACAACAACGATGTCTCCTGGAATGAAGTTTCTCCTTGTCTGATTCCATTTCTGGCGTTCTTGCAGCAGAGGGAGGTATTCCTGTACCCATCGTTTCCAAAATAGATCTGCAATGTACTGCACTTGTCGCCATCTCCTTTTCACATACATGTCATCCTTGTTAAAAAGTCCAGGTGACATGACTGGTTTCCCTTTCAACAGAAGAATGTGGTTAGGAGTGAGAGGTTCGAGGTCATTAGGATCATCTGAAAGGTTGGTGAGGGGACGACCATTCAATATAGACTCCACCTCACACAGGACTGTATGCAGACCGTCATCATCCAGAGTTTGCAAATGCAGCACAGAAGTGAGAACTTTCCTCACCATGCGGATAGCACGTTCCCAGACACCACCATGGTGTGATGCTGAAGGTGGGTTAAAGTTCCACTGGATGCCATCCTGCAAAAGAACTCTCTGTATCCGGTTGTGATTTAATGATGATAGCGCTTCCCTCAGCTCTTTCTCTGCTCCCACAAAATTGGTTCCATTATCTGAACGCATACTGGACACTTGTCCTCTTCGACTGATGAACCTTCGTATAGCATTAATACATGCATCAGTGTCCAGGGATGGAGCGACTTCCAAATGAATGGCTCTGCTTGCAAGACAGGTAAAGATGACACCATAACGTTTACAGATACTTCGACCTCTCTTTACTTCCAAAGGCCCAAAGTAATCTACTCCGACATTTGTAAAGGGAGGGAGATCAGGAAGAAGCCTCTCCTTTGGTAGGTCAGCCATTTTTTGCTCACCTACTCTTCCCTTATACCGCCTGCAGAAGCAGCATTGTGTTATAATTTTCCTCACAGCTGCATTAGAATTTGTTATCCAAAAATTGTTGCGCAGTTTTGACAGAGTGAGATTTCTTCCACCATGACCCACTTGTTGGTGAATGTGCCTCAATATGAGTGTAGAAATGTATTGATCTTTTGACAGAATGAGTGGATGCTTAGTCTCCTCTGGCAAAGCAGCCTTACTCAACCGTCCTCCTACTCTCAGAAATCCATCCTGCAAACATGGATCAAGTTTGTACACAGAACTGTCTCTTGACACAGATTTTCCAGCCGATAGTGCAGCGATTTCTTTCTTGAACCTCTTTTGTTGACTGTAATGAATGATGGCCATTTCGGCATCCAAGAGATCCTCAGCTGACAACATCTGGCTTTCAATGGCTCTTCTGACCCTCTCCATCTCCAGTGGCACATTGAGAGATGATCCACCTGCCTCTTTTATGTGGCGCTCAACAGCATATAAATCCTTTCTCCTTTGTTTCAACTGCAGCAGAATTTTCTTCCATTTGAGAAACCATGCCACCGCCACTTTGAGTCTCTTCCAATCTGAAAAGTGTGATAAAAGCTGATCTGTAGCAGTTGGAGTGCCCTGAGTAATGATGGTATTTACTGTAGCTTCTCTTTTGACCTCCAAATCATCATCATCTGCAATTGTGACCTCTGTGATGTCTGCAGGCCAATCCTTTTCTGGGCCAAGGAGAAACTTTGGGCCCTCAATCCAGCTAACCCCATTCAGCAGATCTCCAACCTTCATACCTCTAGAGGCATAGTCTGCAGGGTTGTCCTTGGTATTAATGTACCTCCACTGAGAGACTTGAGTTGCATCTCGAATAGTTGTTACCCTATTTGCTACAAATACGTGGAAACGTTTATCCTCATTTTTTATGTATTTGAGCACTGCAGTGCTGTCTGTCCAGAAAGTTGACTGATCTAGCGGCAGCTCCAATTCTGCTCTCAACATCTGATCTACCCGCACAGATAAAACAGCAGCCGCAAGCTCCAGACGGGGAATGGTTACTGGTTTTAGAGGAGTAACTCTTGCCTTACCCAAAAGGAAAGAAACATGGACCCTCTTACAGTTTTCAATCCTGAGGTAAGTAACAGTACCAAACCCATCCTGACTAGCATCAGAGAAGTTGTGCAGCTGTGCCTTAACAGGCTGTCCAAAGTCTTTTGGCTTAATGCATCTTTCAACTTTGAGTACTGCCAACCTTTTCAGGTCTTCCAGCCACCTTCTCCACTGATGGCCGATGTCTGCAGGTATGTTGTTATCCCATCCACAACGTCTCCGACAGAGCTCTTGCAGCATAACCTTGGCTGGGAGGGTTACTGGGGCAAGAAAACCCAAAGGATCATAAACCGAGCTGATTATGGACAACATTCCTCGCCTACTCTGTGGTTGTTCTTTCATCATCATTTTAAATTTGAATGTGTCTGACTCCACACACCATTGCAGCCCAAGAGCTCGTTCGATTGGAAGCTCATCTCTATCCAAATCCAGCTCTTTTAAATCTTTCGCTCGGTGCTCCTCTTCAATGGTTTGCAGTACTGCCCGGCTATTACTGATCCACTTTGTCAAAGTGAAGCCTCCCTTTTGGCAGATTTCAGTGAGAGCTTGAACCATGACAACTGCCTCCTCGTCTGAGCGCGAGCTCTTCAAACAGTCATCAACGTAAAAGTTTCTTCTGACTGTTTCCACAACCTCTAATGAGAAGTTAGCCTGATTGTCCTCTGCAGTTCTCCTGAGTGCATAACTGGCACAACTTGGGGAAGAAACAGCCCCAAACAAATGAACTGTCATTCGAAATTCTTCAATCTCTTGATTCACATTGCCCTCAGGCCACCACAGGAAGCGCAGAAAGTCCTTGTCCTCTTCAGCCACCCTAACTTGGTAAAACATAGATTTAATGTCTCCCATAAATGCCACTGGCTCCTGTCTGAATCTGGTTAGAACACCCAACAGTGAACTAGTGAGGTTTGGGCCTTGTAAGAGCTGCCTGTTGAGTGAAGTTCCCTTATACTCAGCGGAACAGTCAAATACAACACGCAAGGTGCCCTTTTTGGGATGGCGTACACCATGATGGGGTATATACCAGAGCTTTCCATTTTCACCTTCCAGCTGATGTTGAGGCACTTTCTCTGCATAGCCATTCTTAATTACATCAGTGAAGAAGCTGGTATATTCCTTGTGGAAGAGTTCATCTTTCCTGAACTTCCCTTTTAATGCCAGCAGCCTTTGCTTAACCATAGAGAGGTTATTAGGAAGCGAGAGCTGGTCCTTTCTGAAGGGCATTTTCAAGCTGTAATGTCCATCCTGCAGCTGGGTTGACTCATCCATCATCTTTAAGAACCTCATATCTTCTCTTGACATACCTTGTTCCTCTGAACTTCGCTCATTGAAGTCATGTCTGTATTGGTTGATAAGCATTTCCTCCAGCTTACAGATAGAAATCCTATTGACAGCAGCCACTGAGAACCCTGTTTTAGGCCTGCTGCTCTCTCCATCCCGAAGCGGACCATTAACCACCCAGCCAAGTACAGTTCTTACTGCATATGGGCCATCCTCTCTGCTGTTGATGACCTCCCATGGTTCCAATACCTTAGGGGTGTTAGTGCCAATCAACAGGTCAACATTAGCATCAATGCATGGGATCCGTACATCAGAGAGATATGGCCATTTCTGCAATTCCTCCTGTGTGATAATGTTACTGGTGTTCACTGGCATTTTATTTTGTGTAAGCACTTCTGGGAGACTGTAGAAGCTGCTACTGCCAAGACCAGCCACCTCCAAACCATTCAGGGTGCTAGTTGAAACAACCTTTTCCTGCCCCATAGTGCGTAAAAGGAAACTGGTTTTCCTACCTGTAACTTTCAGCCTTTGCACAAGATCTTCTGAGCAGAAAGTAGCCGTACTGCCAGGATCCAGGAATGCATATGTTTGTATTATCTTGCTTCCCCTAATGGATTTCACCTGAACTGGCACGATAGACAAAATGCTATCCTCCTTCCCCGCCCCTGTATGTCCGCAAGTTTCTGATGCAGGTGGTTTAGCATGTGCCGTGCCCTTAGTGGGTTCACTTCCTGTGTTGGCTCTTATCTTTCCAGGGATATGAAGCACAGTAGGATGGTTCTGACCACAATCTTTGCAAGTTAAGTGCCTGTCGCAATCCTTGCTCCTGTGTCCACTACACAGGCAGCCAAAACACATCCCCTTTTCCTTCAAAAACTCAATTTTGTCCTGATGCTTCTTCCCTTTCAGTTTTGGACACTCTTCCAGCCTGTGAAACTGAGAGCAGCAGACACATGCTTCATAAATGCTTCCCTTTAAGTCCGATCCCTGCTGGACTGAGCTTGGAAATCCACATCCCTTGGCTGCATCACTTACAGTAACTGTGGCGAAGCTGTTACCTCTGACCTTGCTGAACTTTGAGTTTGGCTTGAACCTATTACCACTCTTTAATGCAGGCAAACCACTTACTGTATCTTGGATGTCCCCAAAAAGAGGATCAGAAATTATCTTAACTTGGCGTTCAATAAATGAGACCATATCCTTAAAGCAAGCTCTGCGATTGTACCTCTCCAGTATTTCATATGCCCGTATCCTCCATTTTTCTCTGTACTTAAATGGCAACTTTGTCATGATTACTTTCATGTTAGTTGGCATGTCCAGCTCTTGCACATATTGAAGTTCCTCCATTACATTGCAACAACTTCGCAAAAATAGAGAAAAGGCTTGTAGTGCTCCCACATCTTCTGCCTTCACTACAGGCCAAGCCAAAGCCTTCTCCATGTAGGCTGCACCGATCTTATACTGGTTTCCAAAGTGTTCTTGGAGAAGCTCTTTAGCCAGTTGATAACCTCTGTCAGGAATCATGTGTTGACAACTCCTCACCAATTCTCTAGGTTGGCCTCTTGTAAATTGCTCCAAGAAATAAAGGCAGTCAGCTTTGCTAGCCTTTGATTCCACACTATGTTCAAAAGCTCTTATGAAGGTTTTATACTGAAGAGGATCGCCATCAAATGCTGAAATGTCTCGGGAAGGCAAGAGCATTAAGCGCTGTTGTTGAACCAGAGCTGCTGTGATTTCATTTTGTCGGTGCATTATGGTGCACAGGTCTCCCTGTAATGGTGTAGCATATAATTGCTGTGGCTCCATTGATACAGGTGGCACATTGTTGACTGGCAGAGAGAGGTTTTGTTGTGTATCTCCATACTGCATTGTTCCAGATGTTTTGGTTTCCTTTTTCCCCTGAGAGTGTGCATTCAGCTCACTTGAATCCTGTTTGACCACTGACAAGCTGCTTTGTGGCATTGCACTCCTCATGTGTGGTTTAAATGAGTCTGCTGCAGGATTGAGTCCTTTGGAATTTGGGTTTTGTTCTTCATTATTTTGAAAGTAAGAATTCATTCCATCAGAAGGTGCCTGTGAGATATTGGAACATCCTGAGGCAGCTTGAAAAACTACTAACTTTGCAGTGGATGCAGCTATTTCAGCATCAATCTCAAGCTGCTCCCTTTTTCTTCTCAGCTGCTCTTCCTGGGCCTCCAAAGCATGCTTTTCCTTTAAAGCAGCAGCTCTAGCGAGAAGTGCAGCCCTTTCTGCTTCTGCTTTAATGCAAGATGAAGCTGTGCTTTTGCCACATTTATTACTGCTTTTACCACTACATGTGCTTTTTCGGTGAGAATGTTTACTGGCAACATTTGATATGCTGTCCTCAGGGTGAACATCATCTTTGCCACCATCATCACCATCCTCACCACCATGATCATTTAACCATTTTTCAACCTCAGCAATGAAACCATTTTCAACAAGCATTTTTGCAGCAAACCAAGTATCTTGTTTCTCACTTTCTTCAGTGGACATTAGAGGCAACAGAGCCACATGAGCATGTTTGGCTTCCCCACACAAAAGCACAATTTTTTCCAGTGTATGTTTTACCTCTTTTGCATTACCACTCTGCATAAGCTCTTGAGTTACATTTCTCAGGTTTTTAACCTTACGTAATTTGTCTCTTCTTACATTTTGTAACTTTTCTATCTTTGCAACAAGAGCTTTGTGTGTTAATGTAATAAACCGTTTACTTTTTACAGATTCTGTCCCATTAACAGTTCCTTCTTCCACAGAGGCTGCAGCAGCTGCGGGCTCCGCGGCAGCCACGTCTGGTTTACCGTCCATAATGTCTTTTAATTCACACCTCAACGCAATCCAAGATGAAAGTAACGAGAAAAAGTTCAGTTTATCAGGGTTGTTTTAGCGACCAATGCATTGGGATTACACTCACAGAGTTGTGTGCACACTTTTAGTATGGCCATAAAGTTGGTAGCGCTACTCTTTACCTTGCAAGCGGTGGGCGCCGTGACGTACAGTCCTGATGAATGAATCAGCTGTTGACTCCAAGAACGCAGTTGTAAACAACCTCCAGGCTGCTAAACAAATGTTGGAACTCCAGCGTCTAGTCTTCCTCCATGAAGCGATGGCAAACGAACTAACTGAAGCCTAGTTTTTGACTTATGTAATGACTTGGGTTCAACTAAATAAACCTAAGCCACAATGAGGGGCTGCTACCGGGATGCGTAATTGACGCGTCGTCATGAGGTGGCTCCATAAGATAAATCAAAACATCCGACTTGTGCTTCCGATTATGATGTATTTATTTACCGTGTAACAAAACAGCCTTTGGTCTTCACTCACATACGTTATACCAATAACTTACATGAAAATAATCAAAAGGCTTAAACATTGGGCTCTGAACGGCGACGGTCAAAAACTGTGTGCTTCTCCCCGGTAAGCAACACACCTGAGGAGTAATTGCCTCCTCTTCTACTTGTACATTTCATGTGTTGCCATTCAATACGCCACCTACTGTGGCAACCAGTGCATTACTCAAACACACACACAAATACAAATGGCTCTAACACAGTGAATCTGTCTTTTCCTTATATATTAATTGTAGATAAAAACAAAGTTAAAATAAAAAGAAGCTGATAAACCAGAGAAAAAAACATGAATGATATAAACTGATGTAATGAAAATATATTTTAATCTCAAGCAGAAAACAAAAAATAACAAAAAGTTAATATCCAATATGTTACTCCTGTGTGTTATATCATATATTTGGTCACACTCAGTAAATCTGTGTTTTCCTGGTAAATAGCACAGACAAATAACTCCTGCTGGAATATGTTTGTACAGAAGTAAACAGTCATCAGTTTAGTCTTTATCTCAAACACATTTATTTCTGAGCTTTTCTTGGTCATAGTCATTTCAGTGTCAGTCTCTCAGTATTGAGACTGTCTCAGTTCATCACTTTCTGTCCTGTTTGTTCTGTCTTTATTATCTGAGTCAGAATGGATCTCCTCTTTGTCTTGGTGGAAGCTGTTCAGGTCTTAATATGGACTTGGTTGATATTGGTCTTGATTTTACCTCCGTTCTGACAAAAACACTAGTGATCCCTCTGGACTATTTGAGCAGTGTCTCTCCTCTCTCTACTTTAGCCATGATCTCAGCTTTTTGTCTCATGTCTATCAGAGCCTGAACTCGTTTCCTCCAGCCTGGTTTGGCCTCAGATTTCTCTCCCTCAATGAGCATGTCGATGTACTCTGGAGTGGAGAGAGGGTTTGGCTTCAGTGATATCTCTTTTAGTCTGTTTAGACACTCGGCAGATCTCCTCATCAATGCCACCACCTCAGCCTGCACAGCATTATATTCAGCCTTCAGCTTGTCGATCAGTGCCTGCACAGGCGCCTTAGCCTCTGTGGCTTCAAGGTATTTTTCCTGCAGCTCCTTGACTGTTTCTTTCCCTTTAACCTCCCTGTACTCCCATTTGTACTTCTGATTCAAATGTACACGCCAATGACATTTGCCTGGACACTTAGTACAGTTTCCATCTGCTCCCATTGCAGGACAGTGTTTTATATCTTCATTTTCATAGGGACAATTATCGTGACAAGTAAAATGACACTTAAGACAGGTGGTGATGTATTTCCCGGTTCCAGAAAGATCAATTTGAACAGCCTTTGTGACAGTGACTTCCAACTCAAAATTCTTATTTTTGGTGATCTCTCCCTCAAGTTCTTTAAGTTGTTCTTCTGTGTCTTTTATCTCCTCTAGCTTGTCCAGCCCCAGGTTTAGCTGCTTCTGCAAACCCTCAACTGAAATATCAAGCTGCTGTCTTACTCTGAGAACCTCCTTTGTCATTGTCAATCTTTTGGTGTCTATTACATTCAAAGCGTCAAAAAACCTCTTCATGCTTTTTGTCCCCATGTTCCAAAACATCTGATCATAGTTTTCATCTTCATCTGATTCATTCCCACTCAGGCTCCGTGTTTCAGATGATTTGTTTTTTGCAAACAACGCTGAATTATTGAACTTGAAGTGAACTGGCAGTCCGTCTTTTGTTTTAGGACATGGGACACCTGAAGCATTGATCGCCTCTAGAACTGGTGGACGTTGGCCGTGTGAAAATGTCACCAGAACCCTGATGTTTTCTGCCTCATATTTGCTGAAGACTGAGAGAACTGAATCAAGCACATATTTCTGTGTTGGTGTGAATCGTGCTGAAGAAGCTGGAGCTACGAAACACACAGCGTCAACTTCACTGACACCAAGCTCAGAGGAGAAGAGATTACGCAGCTGCTCTACGATCATCCTGTCTCTTTCTATGCCTCTTGTGTTTCCAAATCCTGGAGTGTCAACAATGGTCAGTGAGTAGTTTATTTTAAAACCCTCCTGATGGTGGATTTTGTACACAGTGACTTCAGAGGTCTGGTTCTCAGCTCCAGATCTCGACTGATCCTCATCAGTTAATGTGAATCTGAAACCGTCCTTCCACTCTCCTCCAACAATGTAGCTGATCATTGCATTGATCATAGTGGACTTTCCTGACCCGGTCGCTCCAAGAAGAATTATGGTGCGATTTCTCCTCAAGCTTTCTTTGCCAAACTCATACCTCCGGCATCCATCTATGTTGATTTCCTTTTCTGTCAGAGGCAGTTTGTAACCTGAGTGGGATTCAGAATTCATCCTTTCACTTGTATGTTTGTAGTATTCTTTGAGAGGTTTGAAATTTGTTGTGCAGACATTAACGGTGATGCTTTCCTTGCTTCTGCCAACCAAACCACAATCACATCTGATCCTGACTGCATATTCTGTGTCTGACTGAAGCCCTGAAATTATTGCCTCTGCAGCTGTTGACACCAGTTGTTTCCATTGGAGATGTTCCTCTTTCACCTCTTTGTCTGTTTGGGCGTACTCCACGATGTAGCTCCAAATCCGGACATCTTGTCCAAGCTCAGCAGGTTTCTGCCAGCTAACTGATATCTCACTGGAGCTTGGTTCAACTTGAGGTTTTCCAGGAGGACTGCAAGGCAATGTTTTAATGGAAGCATTGACTTCATTGACTGGTCCAACACCTACTGAGGTCACTGCTCTACATCTGAACACATACTCAGTGTCAGGACTCAGATCACTCACTGTGACTTCTTCAGCCTTTGATGCTGTGTGTTGTTGCCATCCCTCCTCTCCTCTGACACAGTACTCCACACAGTAGGAGGTGATGTTCTCTGCTCCAAATCTGGGTGGAGAAATCTTCAGTGTCACACTGTTGTGGTTTATGTCACTTCCTGTCACAGTTTCAGGTTTTGAAAGAGGTTCAAAGTTCTCACTGACAGAAAAGCTGTTTTTATAAAGGTAGATGCTTGAACCTTTCTGTGTCTCGTTAGTCAAACCCACTGTCAGGAACTTTATGTTCTTGTTCTCCTTGTTGGCCTCTGCAAAGTTAATAAACAGCTTTGCTTTATGCCTCATTTCATCTGCTACTTCTTTTGAGGCAAACCACTGTTCCCTCTCCACATCATGAGTATGTGGATGTCGAGCGTCGTCTGGTTCGGTTGTTCCTCTTAAGTAGTTTGATAAAGCTGAGAGGTAAGGTTCATCACTTCCCAGTGAGGTGAAAACAAAACACACAGCATGCTCTGCACTGAGAGTTTCTTTGTTCAGATCACTTTGAGATTGGATGATCTTTGTGCTTTTCATCATGTTGGTGAAAGACATTAAAGTGTAAACTTCTCTGTGTTTGCAGTCCATCCACTCGTTGAGGCTTTTGCTGTTGAAAGGAGACGAATGTCTCTTCTTCAGGATCTCTGCGAGCACAGCCTCCTCTTCACCTCCTCCTCTGATTGACGGAAGTTTCTTTGCCAGGTTTTGTTGCAATTCCAGCTTTAACTCTGAGAACATTTCCTTAAAACTTTTAAGTTTTTTGGCGATCTGTGGGAACTGCTGAGCAGTTGTTGTCCTCATTGCATCGTTGCACCTCATGTCCAGCTCACTGAAGTCTTCCAGGACACTCTGTGCCTCCTGAACTAATCTTATACTTATCTGACGAACGAGCTGAGCAGCAGAAGAATCTAAAATTGTCAGTGGCAACAGCCAGACCTTCATTGGTACAGCGTTTTCTCCATTAGCTCCCAGCAATTTTGGGAGGCTTTGATAGACTTCTACTGCATCCTGAAAGGATGTTGGAGGTTTCTCAAGGGAAAAGTCTCCATAGAATTTGCAGGAGAACACATTTTCTTCGACCATTTCTTCCAGTTTCAGGGAACTTTTGCCTTCTTTAGCAAAGAGTGGGATCTTCTTGATCATCAATTTCAACTTGCCCTTAATGTCTTGATAATCTTCTTTTTCGGATACCTCACGATTAAACACAAAGAAGGCTTGTGCCCCATAAAGAATACCTGTGACTACATGTGTGGCTATTCCTTTATCAAAAACATATTGATGCTTCACATTGCCTCGTCCAAGATGATTCATTGACAGTTCCTGGACCTTTGTAGTTGCCTTGTACGTCAGTGTTACTCTGGCCTGATTTCTGGATGTCTTATGATCATTCAGATATTTGGCAGATCCTTCAACCTCAACCAGTCCACTCAGGAAACTTGCCTTCAGTGATCCTTCAACATTTAGAGCTAAAGATTTGCTCTCAATTGATACAGATGAATCTATCTCAAAATCATTATAGTTCTGTGGTCTTTCCCTTATATTTTGTTTGAGGTCATTGAGATCCCACAATGTCATTCCTGCAAAACAAGAAGCAAAAATCAAGTTTTTACATCAATCAAGATACTCATACAAGTAAAATTTAAAATTAATGTCTCTACCGCACAGAGTTGAAAATATATTGTTTAAAAAATGTATTATCATTAGTGGTATTATTACTTTACATGAATAAGCTCACCAAATGACCTGTTATTATATTTATCATGACACTGTTATTATTGCCTGTCATATTTTGAGGGATGTGGACGAGTACATGATGAGCTGATGTTTGCTCGGTCAGGATGAGGATGGTGAACCGAATTGTTTCAGGTGTCAGTCGAGGAGGTTGGTGGATTTACATTTGAATTCTTACCAGACACGAGTGAGTCACTGCGGCAGTCGTACAGCATTCCGAGGCAGAAAGGGCGGCCAAGCGCCGCAACCTCCATCGTTCCTCCTGATTTAAAGTCCATTGCTCAGTCTGAACTGGACAAAAAAAGACAACTGCATGTGAGTTCACTTCTCTGACTATTGCTCTCTCCAACCTGTTATTTGTCTTTCACAAAGACAGTCAATACGTCACTTCTGCTACAGAGCAAGACAATAAGACGACCTACTGTAGCTGGAAATGGAGGTCCTTGGCCATTTGGGTGAATGAATTAATGAAATATTTATGAAAATAAACCTAAGAAATAACGTTGCTACTGTTAAAAGAAAAAAAAATTCAATCAGAAAAACATAAATATACAATTAGTCAAACATAATAGTAGAAAAGTCACAAAACTTTTCACTTTGCAAAGACAGCATATATTTGATCATGTCACTTGTCTACTACTATAGGGCTTTTACTATTAAAGAAAATCAGAAAAACAGAAACCAAATGTGGAATTGCATACAGCAACAACTGTGCACAAAGACAAATGGCTGTCAAAGAGTAAAAGCTTCTGTAGTAATGCACTCTACCACAACTGTACTACTACTACTGCAATAACAAGAGGAACATTTGTGCCGACTAGTAGGCTACAGGACGTAATTGTTGTGATGTGCCACTTGGACACATCTCTAAAGGGAGCTCACACATTTTAATTCTACAAAGGTAACGACTTTTCATGATAAATAAAAATCACAGCATATTTTAAAAGATTGCCAAACTAAATTGTGTTTTTGATATTGTGACCAACATAAATAGGAGAAACTATAAGTCTCAGTTTGTTACCAAACAAGTAAAACCAGAAGGAGGGAGACACGTGAGCTAAACATATGTTCATAGACCTGGTTTTAGATTCACTGTGAAATACACTTTTGCATTATACGATATTCTCAGATATAAATCGTGACTAAACCTTCATAGAGAAAAATTATTGCAGAAATTGGTTCCCAATCATGATGTTTAAGTTTTCTTCAGTATCACAGTTATCACTGATATCCACTGACTAGTTGTCTGAACATCCATGATACACTATAAACAGGAGCTGATCACAGCTGATTCAGCTACTTAAAAAAAAACAAAACTTGGATTCAAGTTGAAGCCCACAGCTAACGACCTGAATCCATGACAACATTATACTGCCCTTTTACCCCCAAAGTCTCCAAATTATGGGAACTGTATTTCCAAATGTTTGATCGTGATTATCCCCAACATAGAACTAACAGTAAAGCAGGTTACCTGATTAACACTGGCAGGATCACTTTAGTGGCTCCAGTCATGTTACCCAGAGTCAGGGTGGGGATCAGGGCCCTGTCGCTTGCTTATCTGTATACTTAGTGCAAATGTGGTAAACCTCAGTTGGATGTAGACGTAAGCAAAAACTGTATGACAGGTGCACATACAGTAAAGATCACATTATACTTGCTTGTAACAGAACAATGACTGATGTTTTAAACCCAAAAACAAACAACAAAAACCCTCATCAGAGTACTTACAGTAGAACAGTGTGTGGTCCTCTGAGCTGTCCTGTGGTTTCTGAGGGACCATCTGAATGAAGGGGTGCAGGAGAGAATCAGACTGATTTCCCAGAAGAGGCGTGGCCTGTAAAACTATGCAGGTAGGAAAACCAGACAGACCAGAGTCCCTAGTCATGCCAGCTGCTCTGTGAGGCTGAACAAACAGTTGGGTGCTCATCATCTGAAAGACAAACAACACAAACACAATGAGATAGAAAGTGGCCGTTGCTCTGATCTAACATCACACTAGAGGGAGTGATGTTGTCCTGAATGTCACCACGGCCTCGTAACTATTAACACACCACAGCTATGAACAGTCACTCTGCAGGTCTCAAATCAGAGTTACGATGCGGAACGTTTGAGACTCAGTTCCTGTATCCCTACGTTTACTTCCGTGGGGTCCCCTCCATAAAGAGGGTCTCCCGCCATTACCTCTCCCCTTTCGCTGCCGTACTCTACGGGAGAGGTGAGAGTTCACTTACTAGCTTAAACTTGTTGTTGTAGTACGCTAAACATAATGTTGTCATTTAGTGTGTGTAGGGGCTGATCGACGTTGACCAGACACAACCGTTAAAAAACGTTATTTTTTTTTAAATTTAAATTTTTTTTATGACGGTGTAATTGCTTTAACCGTTGTCAATGTTGACATGCTATACCTGGTTAGATCGGTGAGTGACCACAATTCAAATATTAAGGTAATTTTTCAGTAACCATGAGCATATAAATGTAATTTATTAATATCTACCAGCATCGTAAACTAGCTAAACTAGTGACGCGGTGGTGACGCCATACCTTCTGAGATAAGCCCGTTAGTCAGTAGTAGACTGGTAATCAGGAGGGACAGGTGAATTCCCGGTGGGCTGTTAGCGTCCAGACTGGTTATTGTGTAGACTAACAATATGACATTATATAAAAGTAGAAAACCACCTGAAGTGATCGCTGGCAGCCCCGTCTCCCTCCCTGCGTGTGAGCCGCAATCAAGTCTATATTTGCGGTAGGGGGGTAAATGGGCGGCCCCTCCTCAAGTGGTACAACCCCGGTGAGCCGTGGACTGTAATATGTCAGCTAATTACCGATAACATGTACTCTACTTCGGGCGAGATGGAGGGCAGAGAAAAGAGAAAGGTGGAGCAGAGAAGAATTAAAAAGAAAAAAGTGAAGGAGAAGGAATTCTGAACATCCAAAGACCCGACAGGTGAAATGCGAAGCAGGGAAGATGTAGCTAGGTGCTAGCTCAGGTGATAATAAATATGGCTAGTATAGCTAGCAGCTAGTTTTTGGGTATGTTGTATTAGCTTGCTATTTAGCTTTGTGTGTTATTAACAGCTAGCTAATGTTTGTAACATTTGCATGTGTTGTTCCTGTTCTTCTTCTTCTGCAGCCTCAGACCTGAGTCAGCCCAGTGATCCAGATGAGGCAGCGCTAATAGGAGGGAGCAGGGAAAACACAGCTGCAGGTGTGAACACTGACTCTGTAAAGGATAGCATACAGTTTCTAGGGGCAGTTTGTAGTATTGCAGAATTTTATTGCAGAATATTTCAGAACAAAATTTATGATAGCAACATGTAGTAATCTCAGGCGAGATATGCTGTAATAGGTGTAGGCATTCTTATTGTATAATGTCATAAACATAGTTATGGACGATGACCTACTGGCAATTATTTTTTAGTATTTCATACACTATTGAAATCAATTAAAGAAAAAAGTGTAATGGATGGAGAGACTTCACTTCGATTATAATGAAAGGTTGGGCTTGGGGTGGGTCTGACAGCGCAGGCAGCGGCCTGATCTATTCTGTCGGCGGTCAGCAACAGATGATGGACATCCAGCTAGCTAGCTAGTGTAAGGCCTAAAGGTTTTATATTAATAAAAAACTGTCAAAAAAATTCTCTGGACAAGTTTCTTTAAGAGGCCATGCATCAAGAAAGAGGACGCTGGGGATGCTCCACAACCTTCCAGCTCCTCTAACCCAAAACAGCTCTGGCCATCACCTCCGGACCAATTTCATGCTTCTCTAACCCAGTAAAAACTGCTTCCTAACTGAACGTGCATCTCAGCCTAAATGCTTTTCATTCATACTAACATTTGTTTATACCATGTACAGGCATTGTGCAAAAAGAATAGGCTTAGCTTTAAAAAAAAAAAAAAAAAAAGTTATGGCTGTCTGGTTACCGTTCCTTTTAGAAAATCTGATGTGATGTAGATGTAAGTGCAGTGCTGCAGATGTTCAGTGTTTAGACCCTTACATTCGCTACTGCTCCAGCTTTTTATGCAACAGTTGTGTTATACTGCTATTGGAGAAAGTCACTGCAGCAATAAATTAAGAAATAATGTTGCAGCTCGCCTCAGCCACCTTATCTCACCTTATCTCATCTTATCTCACCTTATCTCATCTTAACAGTAAACAACTAGTTGCCTGATGTCAATACATTATGTAAAAGTCATAGCAGTCAAACACTCTCAATTATGTTTTAAGTACATCGTAAAATAAGAGTAGACAACTGTCATGGTTGATCTACAGATCATCTTTTTGATTTTGTTCTTACACACTTTATATCCCACAGGTCTGGCTGAGTCAATCTGACAGTGAAGGTTGAGAGCGCCCTCTGCTGGACCAAAAGCTCAACTACTTTAAACACTCTGCTGTGTTAATACGCTGTAACTTTTAAGGTAAGTTAGAATATTTGATTTCTTCCCATGTTCAAATGAATGTTTGACTATAAAGTGACAACATTACTGAACAGTGAGTAAATTAAACTGAAATTGTAAAAGTGTGGAGGAACAAAATAAGTTTTAGAAAAGTAAGGTGGAGATGCCAAACCCAGTAAATATTTGGCGTCCGACAGAACATGGAGCTTAAATTCTTTTTTTTAATTAATATAAATTATGGTAATGTTTCAATATTTTAATATTTCAGTTTTCAGTTTGAAAGCCTTTGCATACTGTAAACTACTTTGGAGAGAGCCTGTTGTCATTAATTGTAATTTTTAAATCTAATTTGACTAGATAGAAAACTAGAAAAAGCCTCTGCCAAGGAGGTGTAGTGAGTCATTTGTGTTCAGTCTACTTTAGTGCTCTACTGTAATTGCAGGCTAATTATCCTGGGTTTGAGCTCCATTGATTGATGGAGGCCTTGCGTATTTTCTAGTAATAAAAATAATTATTGACAAAAATGTACATGCCATGATTTCCATTACCAGTACTTAATGAGTATAAATTGATTGTGTATAACTGGTGTTGTTGATCTGCATACTTGTGAAAGCCTGATTTTTTTATCAGCTTGCAAGTTATGGTAAAATAAACGTTACCAGTGTGAAGCTTGCGTTTGCATACAGAGCATACATTGGTAAGTTAGCTCAAAAGGAAAACCCAATGTAACACTTATCATTACCTATTAATTGCCTCGTCAAACTCAAATTGTGAAAAAAAGTTTGTGTGTTGACTCCCTTGGTCTGTGTGGGTTTAAAGCATCTTTTAAAGACAGGCTTTGTGGTGTCTGGACTTGCCTTGATTGTCAGCAAAGTAATAAGGCCATATTTCACTTTGTACATTTGTGCGTTGTCTTTGTCGACAAGTCGTGGATGTGTATTTTCTCGCTCACAGCAGGAGCGGAAGCAGAGCGCTGCAAACACACAGTGTCACACATTGATGCAACTCATTTAGGCCTGTCCCAAACGATTATTCTTTAAACGATTAATCTAGCAATTATTTTTTAGATTATTCGACTAATCTAACGATTATTTTTTTTAATTTACCTAACAGTAATTTTATTGCAATTAAGTTTTGCTGCCATCTTGACTCGCTGCACCATGGTGTTTCCTCTTTATGTGCTCGTGCATGACTGTCGTGCTAGAGTGATATGCCAGATGCACTTTGCAGAGTCTGCAGACTACCGCACTGTTGGTGTCAAGATTAAAGTATTCTCAAACTCTGCAGGACCGTGAACGAGCCTTTTTGCTGGGTGTTGCTCCACGTGCTCCGTCGTGCTGCTGGTAGACGCCGCCGTGTTGTTCAAATAGATTACACAGACGCAAATCATTCACGTAGTCAACGACTTCAATTACGTCACCGCGTTGTCCCAGCCCTTACTTGTATCCGGGTAAACCGAAGACGATGGATATAAACGGTCCCATTAGAAAGTTCCGGTTTTGTTCTATGAACATTTTCCCTGTGTGGTTTTACACGACGTGTCCACACTAAAATTCCACGTCGAATAATTTTTATAATTGACAACGTCGATTACGTCGGATAATCGTCCCAGCCCTAAACTCATTGAAAATACAGCTCTTAATAAAACACTGTCATCCTTAAAGTGTCAGTGCGAATAAAATGGGGTATCCTACTGTTTTAAATACAGGGTATCAAGATACTTTTTTAATATTGGTATATCGTGCAACACTATTGGGTTATTAAAAAAAAGTTGATCTCATGTCTGAACAAAACTGCTGCATACATTTCATATTTAATTGTTTTATGATTTGTTCTAAGTTGTAACATTGCATTTACTGCCATGACTAAATGTGTAACGAACAGACACCGATCATTTCTGTATGGATTGAAGTTTACGTCAGGAGTGACACCATGAAATGACAACAGGCAACAACACTTGATGCATAGTGAAGTTTATTATCATTTAATGAGTGGTAGATATTGTACTACCTCACAGTCAATACACATCAGCATCAAGGGTCAGTGGAATTATTCTGATTGTATTCATGAAAATAAAATGAATAGTAGATAAAACAAAGACTAAAAGAAGCTGATAAAAGAGCATAAAAAATTCAAATATATTTTAACCTTCAAGCAGAAAACAAAAAATAAGAAAAAGTTAATATCCAATATGTTGCTCCTGTGTGTTCTATCATATATTTGGTCACACTCAGTAAATCTGTGTTTTCCTGGTAAATAGCACAGACAAATAACTCCTGCTGGAATATGTTTGTACAGAAGTAAACAGTCATCAGTTTAGTCTTTATCTCAGACACATTTATCTCTGAGCTTTTCTTGGTCATAGTCATTTCAGTGTCAGTGTCTCAGTATTGAGACTGTCTCAGTTCATTACTCTCTGTCCTGTTTGTTCTGTCTTTATTATCTGAGTCAGAATGGAGGGAGGATCTGGCTTCAGTGCTGTACCTTTAAGTCTGTTTAGACACTTGGCAGGTCTTTTAATCAGTGTCACCACCTCAGGTTGCACAAGATGATGGTAGTCCTTTAGTTTTGCAGTCAAGTGTGAATCAACTCGCCATTCGTGAATCACAACAAATCCAACAAGAGATAGTGGAACAAAGACACGGTGCGACCAGCGAATCAGGTCTTCTGCTTATCAAGAATGAATGTACCTACATCAAGATGGAACAATTATACAACATAACAAATAGAGTAATAGAGTAGAGAGAGTAATCCTAATAATCTATTAAGTGTCTACAAGAGAAAGATGTGTGTAAAATAAAACTCTTGAGTAACTAAGAACTATACGATATAAGAATCAAGAAGTAAATGACAAGTTACATTTAATTAAAACACAATCAAATTTAAATCAAAATCATCCTTTGGAGCAAACCAGTAGGTTTTTAAACCCCAGTTCAGGTTGCTCTTGTTCTGGAACAAAGTCCCAATACCAGATGTTTATCAATCAATATTAAGATGAAATACTGGAATACTACTTTTTAAAAACAAAAACAAAACATAAAAACATTATTAATTTAGCTCACAGGAAAAGATTGTGCATCTTATCGAAGAGCACACCTGTCCATAATGAAACTATTACTGCAGATGTAAGAACATACTATCATGCATAAAAGAAAAATAAAAGTAATAATTATCCAGCAGGCTGTTAAAACCCAAAGCACTCCTGTCGTCTGAGTTTTAAAATTTCACACCCTTAGTACAATTAGAACAATCGAGAAAAATGAAATAAGTGTAAAAATAAATGTAAAGAGTGTAAAACTGTAATTTCTTTTAAATCAAAGCTCTTGATCTTCATAATGAAAATGTAAAAACTTAAATGATTAACATGAATAAGATATAATGAATAATCTATCTATCTATCTAAACCAGTTTCCAAATGAACATCAGGGATGTGGATCTCTGTAGTTTTCATTGTACTTCTCTGCCAACCTTATGGTCAGGTGTCAATATTACCCTGCAAACAGAAGACAAATTGATCAATTTCTCACTCAGATCAACTGATAATCATAATAAAGACCATTCAGTGTAAGTTGTCTCTTTCTGTACATGTTAGTGAATATACATAATATACATATTGATCCTTTCTCCTGCTTGAATTGAGCTACATCATTAATTCCACCCACTTCAAACATCTCCTACAGACTCAAGAGAAAATGGCTGCTCCTCCCATTCACATGGAAACTAGCCTCAATGATTTAGGGCAGTGCAGGCAGGGCACCAATCACATGTTCAGCCGACAGCCCTGCAGGTGCCGGGTCAGAGCTGATGAGTTCAGTCAGCTCAGTCTATATTTTTCCCTGTTGAAGGTGACCCTGTTATTCCCTCACCAGTTTGGGCCTTGTGCCACAAGTATGGCTAGAGCTTGGGATGTGAAGCTGCTCTATGAACATGAGACTTCATTAACCACCCACCACTTTTGGTCAGTTAACATTTCTCACACTAAAAACACTGCAGTGTTATATTAAATGTAATGTTACCTTTGCATTATGGGAGATCAGCGACTTGGTTCCTGAGTGGATCGTTTTGATTGTCGTAGCCTCGGTTGTTGATCCAGTCAGTAACAGAATTGAGATGATCTTCTGTCATGACGCCCTTGTCTCTAAACTGGTTGTACCATTTGTGTAACAACTTTGTTGAGAGTTGCGGAAAACTTTGTTCAAAACTGGCAAGCCTGGTCTTACTCACTTCACTGTTGTTAAAGTCTTTGAGGTTCTTGTCTCTGATTAACTTGAATCTGGGCATTGAACCTAAAATGGTCAGCTTGAAGGTGCCCACGACATCATCCTGGCTTATTGTTCTAGCCAGTAACTTCCTGTATTCTTTGTTTGTTGTACTAGGAAGCTCACGATGGACTTCTGCTGGTACATTAACAGATAGAAGTCCGAGGCCATGATTCTCTTTGACTTTGGAAATCAGATTAGTATCCAGAGGATGTGAGTCAGTTCCCACTTCAAGAAATGCTTCAGCTAATCGGCTATTCTGGTTCAAATTTCTAGCATCCAATATACTTCTCACTGGTGGTTGGTGATCTGCATGGATGAATTTTCCGATGCAGTCATCTCTATTTTGCAAATCTCTGTAGAATTGAACGTTTCCAACCTCTTTTTGGAGCCACTCTTTGGTTTCTTTTATCTTTTCTAGTCCAGCTCCCTCTCCCATGTACCAGTCCCCTCCTCTGATTGTATCTGTCCACTCTTTGCGCTTGACAAAACCCTCCCATTGGCCCGGGTGTTTCAGGAGAGTGTCGGCCTCCACAGATCGTAGGCGGTCAGCCTCCAGGGTGATCTCTTCATCACTGGCCTCTGGTTTCATGCCTCGTGCTAAAGCATGAAACAGGCAGCCCTTTCCTTCACTGGTTACGGTCACCATCTTATTATTGATCTGCACATCATAATGGCCGTCTGGGTTTTGGGAACTCTTTGGTCTGTAGATCAGTGTCACAGTTTGACTGGCAGGTTTAGTTCCTGGGTTCAGCTCCTGCATTTTCTTGAGCTTGCCATGGCTGTCCTCTGTTAGGATGATAACCTTAGTGCCAGTGGTTTCTGAGAGGACTCTGATGTCCAGAATGGAACCACCTATCATGGGGTTCTTGATTTTTTCAGCATGTGACTGTGAGTGTTTACCTGGAAGTTTATCTTTTGAGTTCAGATCTCTTGGCATGTATGCAATGTATCTGTTGTTTTGTCCAGCTCTGAGTTTTTCCTCTGTTCTGTCAGTCTTTAATCCTTTTTTTACATAGTCGCCGATGATGTCATTTACTTTGCCTTGGACATGAGAAACAATGTGACTGGAGAACTTTTGGTGGAAGACTTCTACCAAAGCATCAGCCAATAAAGCACTGATGGTGTCAGCTAAATCCTGCTTGAATTCTTTCAGCATCTTAGTTTCTGAATCAGACAGATCATTTCGCTTCACTTTCTCTTCACTTTCTTTTTCCTGATTAAATTTATTAAGATCCTTTTGAAGGTTCAAGAAAAATTTGTCTGAGAGGCTGTGCACTGTGATGATGGCGTCTGTTGCTAGTGCACCCATGTGAATGGCTTCGATGGCTGTCAGAATTAATCGTTTTCCACCTTTGACCCCTGATTTAGCTTTTTTAATCACTTTGGAGAGGGTTGAGTTGAGCTTGTTCTGCCAGCTGAGGTCAGCGTAGAATGGCTGTAAGGCAGTTTTGCTTAATTCTTTGAAAATAGCCAGAAGTTTGTTTTTTCCTTTTTCTTCCTGTACGAGATCAGAAAGTTGTTGTTTATCCTCAAGGTGTGAGAGAATAATGGAGTCTACTAAAGTAGCCAAGGGCTCTTTTTCCATGTTGGATTTCACATCATTTACAATTTCCTTTTGCATCTTATCCTTAATATCATTTAGGATTTTTTTCAGTAATTCCTCTTCTGCCTTCCCAAGTCCATAGCTAATAACTTCTTCTGCCATTTTCTTTGCTGTGTATTTCACTGCATTTTTCATATTCATCTTTGCAACAACACTAAAACCATCTTTTGCCTGCCTGGAGAAAAACTTTGGCAATGACTTCAGGTGTTTGCCAAATTGTTTAATCAACAATTTACAAGCTTTGAAGCCCTTTGCAATCAGCTTTCCAATTCCAAACCCAATGAGAGACACACCAATAGAAATGGCTTTGTCTATAGCCCACGATTTCCAACTGAATTCTCCTGTCACCATGGATTCGATACCGTAAATGCAGTCTGATATTCCTTCAGTGATCAGCCCCATGCCAACTTGAGCAAGAGCTCCAAACGTAAATACAGTGAGCAGTGCCCCAGCAATAATCTGCAGAAATCCGAGACAGAACACCAGAAAAGCTTCCCATGGGAAACGAGGTTTCTCTTCCACAGAAAAGACGTATTTCAAACCTTGTCTGTAAAGATTGTCGGCCTCTGCTTGGAGATCTTCATCAGCACCTTCCATCAGGGAGAACATGGGTGATTTATTGGCTATTGCATCCCTCCCTTTGTCTTTTATCTCCTCCAGCTTTTTGATAGCCTTACTGATGTTTTCATCAAAGTACTTGAACATGTTGCACTTGTTTAAAAACTGTTTTTCGAGGCTGGTTTGGTTGAGTTGACTGTTGGCTGAGTGAGCAGAGGACATTTTTACAAGTTGCAGGCAGACCATACATTCTTCACTGAGGTACTTCAGAGAGTCCTGTGCTTTCCTGAGATCATCTCTGGCCTTTGTGAGGTAATCTTTCTCCTCCTGTTTTATAGTGCAGTATGCATGACTGTAAAAAGCTATTGCTGCCCAACTTTCATCTTGTTCCATAGCTTTTTCAAAGAGCCTTTTGCTGATATCCCATTGTTTTTCATCCACTTTGATATTTCCAAACTTGATGTAGTGGTAAATACTAGAACACGGTGAAGTCTGACTTTGACACTGACTTCTCGCCAGAGACAAATCATCTTTTAGGCTCTTTTGCAATTCAGTTCTTTTCAACTGATCAATTTCTTCTGATTTAGTTTGCAACCAAATCCCCCAGAACTCATTCATCATGGCAACAACAGCTCTTTCTTCATCTCCGTCTGTGTTTCTGTAAATATCCTCAAGGGTCTTGCAGTACTCTGAGAACAGGTCCTCCCGCAGTCTCATCTCAGTGACATCGTTCATCATGTCTTTTATCCTTTCTGCTGCATGTTTGTCCCTTGTTTCCTTTGCCTCCTCCAGAGAAGACACTGTCTTGAAGGAGTCCTGAAGATGATCAGTGGTCATGATAACCTGCGCAGATCCAGGTTTACCTTTGCGTGCAGTTCGGCCAAATGCCTGAAGCTCTACTCTTGAGTTTTCTGAAAGGAAGGAGAGGATCACAAATAATCCTCCATTGTTGTTCACCTTTTCTGAGACTTTTATGTCTGTGCCACGCCCAGCAAGGTTTGTGGCAACAATGACATCACCAGGATCCAGTGTCTTATCTATTTTACTCAAGCTGTCTTTGTCACTGCGGTTGTAGAGAATGATTTGACCTGGGATGATGCTTTTCAGCTCTTCATGGAGCTCTTTCGCTGCATTGATGGTTTCACAGATCACCAAGGCTGCTCTTCCCTCTCTGTATGAACTTGGGGAAATTTGAGCCATAACCACATCTTTTATTTCAGATTTCCACTCTTCAGTTGAAGTCTTCAAAATACCTTTGACCTCAAATAATTTCCTCTGGTTGAAAGTTGGTATTCTGCAGGCGGAGAGATTTGGATATAGGTCCTGCAAAAACAGCATGTCTGTGTCACTCCCAAGTGTCCCTGTTGTTCCGTATATTTTCCCATGGTATTTTTCAAAAAGGGAAATGTTAGAAATGTAGTTAGTCACTGTTGAAATCGTGCTCAGTTTGACTTGGTGTTTGATCTCAATGAACTGCTGTAGCCCATCACCCCACTTCTTATTCAGTTCTATAATACCAGTGGATCTGAAGTCCACTGGACAGACACTGTCATTTTCTACAACATACTCCCGTCCCTGCCTCAGCTTCTTTGCCAGAAAGGCATTCTGAACCCACACTGACAATTTCTTCTCTATCAGATTCCTCAGGAATCCAGGGATGCTGATTTTGTCTTTATCGTTTGTGCAGGTGTACTGAATCTTGTCTGATGTTAATTCTGCAATGGGCTTGATGAGAACTTCTTCAGAATCATAGAGAGGACAACACAAGCCTTCCTCCAAAACAAGAAATGTGAGGTTTGGAACTTCCTGGTTGTTGTATGTTCTGGCCTTTCTGAGACAGAGCAGTCCATTGTCATCTAAAGTGTATACAGTGAAATCATAGGGGACATAGTCATCAATTTCATGGAAAAAATCTACCACTGCATCTGCTGCACTGTGGGCCACCGGCCTTTTGTGTCAGAAACTACTTTGCAGAGCTGAGACAGATAGCGTTGGATATCATCTGCATTCAGGTTCTCAGATTTAAAGGAATCTTTCACGAATGGTTCATCTTTTGGGGCATTTTCTGAATATTGTAGGACGCCAGTGGTAATGATTTTCATCATGTCAACAACAGAATCGTCTAAATTCCTTGATGTTTTTAATTCTGCCAGAGCTGAATCTAGACTGCTCTCATCTTGCTTTCTGAGAGAGTCTCTGAAATGAAGTGGGAATCTCTCTGGGCCAATGAAGTCCAGGGCCTGGATGAGGGAGTGTCCGGCGTCATCTGTCCACTCTGGTGATATGTCATACGCTTGTACCAACATGAGCACTTCAGTTATGGGAGCATCATCTGCATATTTCTCTGATAGCTCTTTGAGCAGTTTCACTGCCTCTGCTGGTGTCCATTGGTTTGTTTGCACAAGTCTGAGGAGCATTTCAGTGGATTCTGAGTGGCTTTCTTTGTCATTGAGATGTGTGAGTGTGAAAAGAAGCAGCTTCAAGCTCTGGATTTCCATCTTTAAAATGAACACAGAGGCTCTTCCAACCACATTGTGTAGCGATGATGTGAGGGTACCGAGGAATTCTGTAAGGACGAGATCCTCAGTGGAAAGGTCTCTCTCAGCCCATTGATTGGCTATTAGAGCTGCATCAGAATCACAGCTGCCGTGGCCAGTGAAGAAGTGCATCAGGGTCAGGTACAGAGCTTGAGTCAGCAGGAAGCTCTCAGAAACACTGCATGCTGATTGGCTGATGGACTCCACATGATCGTAGACGCTGTGCAGGGAAAGTCCCTGAGACATCTCCAGAGACAGGGCACACAGCTCTGTGATGAACACCTGTGTGTGCTGCAGAGTGCTGAGGGATGGAGGAGCACTGATCCAATCTTCAAACAGGAGTTTGTCCAGGGCTGACAGGATGTTGCCCAGCTGATCAGCAGTCAGCTGAGTGAGACTGAGGCTTGGAACGGGGATGTTAAATCTTGATGAGAGCGTTTCTAGAAGCTCATCACTGTCTGAGTCATAGTTTGCCTCAAACTCATCCAGATGGCTTATTAGAACTCTTCGCTTGGACTCATGTTCCTCTGAAATGTCTCTGCTCAGTTGATCCTCCTGCTGCTCTTGAGCTTGATGTTGTGATTCTTCAAGTCTTTGATTCAGTTCTTCTTGTCTCTTCTTCTCTTCAGCCTCTTTGGCCCTTTGCTGTTCTTCTTCCATCTTTCGCTCCTCTTCCCTTCTCCTCTCCTCTTCCCTCCTCCTCTCTTCCTCTCTCCTCCTCTCCTCTTCCCTTCTCCTCTCCTCCTCTCTCCTCCTCTCCTCCTCTCTCCTCTCCTCTTCCCTTCTCCTCTCTTCCTCTCTACTCCTCTCCTCTTCTCTCCTCCTCTCCTCTTCTCTCCTCCTCTCCTCTTCTCTCCTCCTCTCCTCCTCTCTCCTCTCCTCTTCCCTTCTCCTCTCCTCCTCTCTCCTCCTCTCTTCCTCTCTCCTCCTCTCCTCTTCTCTCCTCCTCTCCTCCTCTCTCCGTCTCTCCTCTTCTCTCCTCAGTTGTTCTTGATCTCTGATTGGCTTATTAAAACAATATTCACACTCGTATGAGTTATCATGGCCAACTGTTCTGTAGTATTCTCCTCCATTGAAAACATATACATCTCGCCCATGAATAGTACTTCTGTAGAAATCTGAGAAAGATCTGCATGGAGGCAGGACATTATAACATTTACAGCATCTCAGCTGCTCGCCCATGTTACTTTCTGATGGTGCGTTCCCCATTTTTATTGAGTTCTTCAGATGCTAAGCAGAGATGTAAAGTGCAACTTTTGTTTCCTGAAAAATAAAAAATACGTAAAAAGATAGGAGGAAATGAATTACTCAACTTGTTTGTAGGTCACCTAGAGAATCACAGTTCGTAAATGATTACGGAAAACAGACTGTAAATATCTACCACTGATAAATCAACCTAATAAACTCATGAAATGGGACGTCTGTAGACAAGAGCAGTGACTTGTTATTGAAAAAATAAAGAAGATACAACACAAGTAAATACATAATCACACAACTTGCATAGTTACCTTACAGTTAACTGGGAAATATACATTATTACATCAGGTCAACATCTAATTTTCAGAATTAAATCATGAACTTACTTTCACTCCAGAGTTCAGCTGATGCACTGAGACACGCACTTTGAACTCATTCAACAGACGTTATCTCCCCTCTAGATCAGACAGAAAACAAAAGGGACACAGCTGTAACAGACATAAAAGTTTCCTGGTTTAA
The DNA here is from genome assembly GCF_021018895.1 of Seriola aureovittata. NCBI lineage: Eukaryota > Metazoa > Chordata > Actinopteri > Carangiformes > Carangidae > Seriola > Seriola aureovittata. The sequence goes on along the minus strand of NC_079375.1, from coordinate 26,307,566 downwards.
TCATTAATACAAACAATGAGACTTCAAGGTTAAAAACATGTTAACCATAAATAGCTGACTTCCCCAAAGACAAGACAAGTACGTGTCTCAGAGATCTCACTGAACCAGCCTGTTCAATATATACGTGATTTTTAACACGTTGACAAAACATTAACAACACGTTAACAACACTTTGGTAACACGATAACGAGTGATCTTGGACATCAACATCACGTAACTCTTACCCATACAGTGTCTTGTCCAGTTCTTCCTTTGCCATTCTCTTCCTGTTTTGTAAAGCCTATAAAATAAAAGAAATGGATTACAGTTTTATAATTTAAATATCTTCATTGAGATAAAATTACCTCTTTAAACAAACACATTAGAGGACATTCTATGTTTAACGCCATCATCCAACTGTAGTTTTCTATCATTAACATCAACAAGTGTGTGGGGAAAAGGTAGATTAGACTCTGCTCTTGATCCTGATGAAATGGTAAAATAATGATAAAGATTGACACGAATTTAACTTGTTTCTTGGGGCAGAAAACGTTAAATAATTTCAATATGTTGAATAACACAGAACATCCAACTTACAAACACAATTATAAATGTGTTTTAAAATGAGCCCCAACATTTCCTTGAGGTGACGTCTTCCCTACCGCTGCACTTGCATTACTTTTGAATATTGCATTGATATTGTCATTCTCTGTTGCACTATTTGATAGTCATTATAATGTCAGAACAACATTTATATTTGTATGGACTATTGAAATTTTGTAAAATTTTTTCATAATAAATAAATCACAACAAATGATGCTTCTTTTTACATTAAGAATCAACTATGTGTGATCATGTAAAAAAACAACAGCAAGTGGAACAACAAGTTTAACTTAGACCTAATAATAATAATAATAATGATAATAATAATAATAATAATAATAATAATAATAATTCACATGAAAAAAGACATAAATTGAACATAAATTCATGTTAACATGAATGAAAAATGAGAAAATGGAAAATAAAACCAACTACATTGTTAAACATGTCTGAGAAAGACTCCAGGAACATATTTACTTGTAATACTAAAATTAAATCATACAGCTTTGTTAATGCCAATATAATCTTCAGCAACACATCAACACTGAAACAAGAGGTAGACAGAGTTGAACTAACGACTCAGTGTGTTCAGGTACTTACCTCTGTTCAGGAGGGATGGTTCTGTTTCAGTTTACTCTGTAGGTCCTTTATATACAGTCTGCACACACACACACACACACACACACACACACACACACACACAGTCATTGTGAAAGAGGAAGTAGAAGGAACTTGTGATTTTAAGTGATTATAAGCATATTGTCAGTGAATAATCAGACATTACTTTAACAATACAAAATGCTTGCGATTTCAGCAGGACAAGTCTACACTCTGTACAAACTCTGAACAGTTCCCAGACTCAACAGTAAAAGTGAGAGACTTCCCCCTCACCCCTTCCCGTACACATTTATGATGTACTTTAATAATAACTTTAAGAGCTAATTAGATTCTGCACTAATTAATATTCTTATATTAGCATTTGATCAAATAGCTGTCCTGTGAATGGGGTTGCTTGTAGTGACGAACTCTGCAGCACTACCAGTTGTTTCAGTGTCTTTCAGTGTATTATTTTGATGTTACAGCTCCATTAGGATGATAATGTTGCTTTGTATCTGCTGCGTTTATAATTAAGCAACTTTTTGCAAAGGACGAGTTAAAAGGAGGAGTTATTGGTAATTGTCTAATATAGTCTTAGAATTAAGGTAGATGCCAATCTCAATATTTGATGGTTTAAAAATAATTAAATGTGATTCAATTTGGAACATAAAGATTTTTGATAAGCTCTTTGAGCAGTTTCACTGCCTCTGCTGGTGTCCATTGGTTTGTTTGCACAAGTCTGAGGAGCATTTCAGTGGATTCTGAGTGGCTTTCTTTGTCATTGAGATGTGTGAGTGTGAAAAGAAGCAGCTTCAAGCTCTGGATTTCCATCTTTAAAATGAACACAGAGGCTCTTCCAACCACATTGTGTAGCGATGATGTGAGGGTACCGAGGAATTCTGTAAGGACGAGATCCTCAGTGGAAAGGTCTCTCTCAGCCCATTGATTGGCTATTAGAGCTGCATCAGAATCACAGCTGCCGTGGCCAGTGAAGAAGTGCATCAGGGTCAGGTACAGAGCTTGAGTCAGCAGGAAGCTCTCAGAAACACTGCATGCTGATTGGCTGATGGACTCCACATGATCGTAGACGCTGTGCAGGGAAAGTCCCTGAGACATCTCCAGAGACAGGGCACACAGCTCTGTGATGAACACCTGTGTGTGCTGCAGAGTGCTGAGGGATGGAGGAGCACTGATCCAATCTTCAAACAGGAGTTTGTCCAGGGCTGACAGGATGTTGCCCAGCTGATCAGCAGTCAGCTGAGTGAGACTGAGGCTTGGAACGGGGATGTTAAATCTTGATGAGAGCGTTTCTAGAAGCTCATCACTGTCTGAGTCATAGTTTGCCTCAAACTCATCCAGATGGCTTATTAGAACTCTTCGCTTGGACTCATGTTCCTCTGAAATGTCTCTGCTCAGTTGATCCTCCTGCTGCTCTTGAGCTTGATGTTGTGATTCTTCAAGTCTTTGATTCAGTTCTTCTTGTCTCTTCTTCTCTTCAGCCTCTTTGGCCCTTTGCTGTTCTTCTTCCATCTTTCGCTCCTCTTCCCTTCTCCTCTCCTCTTCTCTCCTCAGTTGTTCTTGATCTCTGATTGGCTTATTAAAACAATATTCACACTCGTATGAGTTATCATGGCCAACTGTTCTGTAGTATTCTCCTCCATTGAAAACATATACATCTCGCCCATGAATAGTACTTCTGTAGAAATCTGAGAAAGATCTGCATGGAGGCAGGACATTATAACATTTACAGCATCTCAGCTGCTCGCCCATGTTACTTTCTGATGGTGCGTTCCCCATTTTTATTGAGTTCTTCAGATGCTAAGCAGAGATGTAAAGTGCAACTTTTGTTTCCTGAAAAATAAAAAATACGTAAAAAGATAGGAGGAAATGAATTACTCAACTTGTTTGTAGGTCACCTAGAGAATCACAGTTCGTAAATGATTACGGAAAACAGACTGTAAATATCTACCACTGATAAATCAACCTAATAAACTCATGAAATGGGACGTCTGTAGACAAGAGCAGTGACTTGTTATTGAAAAAATAAAGAAGATACAACACAAGTAAATACATAATCACACAACTTGCATAGTTACCTTACAGTTAACTGGGAAATATACATTATTACATCAGGTCAACATCTAATTTTCAGAATTAAATCATGAACTTACTTTCACTCCAGAGTTCAGCTGATGCACTGAGACACGCACTTTGAACTCATTCAACAGACGTTATCTCCCCTCTAGATCAGACAGAAAACAAAAGGGACACAGCTGTAACAGACATAAAAGTTTCCTGGTTTAATCATTAATACAAACAATGAGACTTCAAGGTTAAAAACATGTTAACCATAAATAGCTGACTTCCCCAAAGACAAGACAAGTACGTGTCTCAGAGATCTCACTGAACCAGCCTGTTCAATATATACGTGATTTTTAACACGTTGACAAAACATTAACAACACGTTAACAACACTTTGGTAACACGATAACGAGTGATCTTGGACATCAACATCACGTAACTCTTACCCATACAGTGTCTTGTCCAGTTCTTCCTTTGCCATTCTCTTCCTGTTTTGTAAAGCCTATAAAATAAAAGAAATGGATTACAGTTTTATAATTTAAATATCTTCATTGAGATAAAATTACCTCTTTAAACAAACACATTAGAGGACATTCTATGTTTAACGCCATCATCCAACTGTAGTTTTCTATCATTAACATCAACAAGTGTGTGGGGAAAAGGTAGATTAGACTCTGCTCTTGATCCTGATGAAATGGTAAAATAATGATAAAGATTGACACGAATTTAACTTGTTTCTTGGGGCAGAAAACGTTAAATAATTTCAATATGTTGAATAACACAGAACATCCAACTTACAAACACAATTATAAATGTGTTTTAAAATGAGCCCCAACATTTCCTTGAGGTGACGTCTTCCCTACCGCTGCACTTGCATTACTTTTGAATATTGCATTGATATTGTCATTCTCTGTTGCACTATTTGATAGTCATTATAATGTCAGAACAACATTTATATTTGTATGGACTATTGAAATTTTGTAAAATTTTTTCATAATAAATAAATCACAACAAATGATGCTTCTTTTTACATTAAGAATCAACTATGTGTGATCATGTAAAAAAACAACAGCAAGTGGAACAACAAGTTTAACTTAGACCTAATAATAATAATAATAATAATAATAATGATAATAATAATAATAATAATAATAATAATAATAATAATTCACATGAAAAAAGACATAAATTGAACATAAATTCATGTTAACATGAATGAAAAATGAGAAAATGGAAAATAAAACCAACTACATTGTTAAACATGTCTGAGAAAGACTCCAGGAACATATTTACTTGTAATACTAAAATTAAATCATACAGCTTTGTTAATGCCAATATAATCTTCAGCAACACATCAACACTGAAACAAGAGGTAGACAGAGTTGAACTAACGACTCAGTGTGTTCAGGTACTTACCTCTGTTCAGGAGGGATGGTTCTGTTTCAGTTTACTCTGTAGGTCCTTTATATACAGTCTGCACACACACACACACACACACACACACACACACACACACACAGTCATTGTGAAAGAGGAAGTAGAAGGAACTTGTGATTTTAAGTGATTATAAGCATATTGTCAGTGAATAATCAGACATTACTTTAACAATACAAAATGCTTGCGATTTCAGCAGGACAAGTCTACACTCTGTACAAACTCTGAACAGTTCCCAGACTCAACAGTAAAAGTGAGAGACTTCCCCCTCACCCCTTCCCGTACACATTTATGATGTACTTTAATAATAACTTTAAGAGCTAATTAGATTCTGCACTAATTAATATTCTTATATTAGCATTTGATCAAATAGCTGTCCTGTGAATGGGGTTGCTTGTAGTGACGAACTCTGCAGCACTACCAGTTGTTTCAGTGTCTTTCAGTGTATTATTTTGATGTTACAGCTCCATTAGGATGATAATGTTGCTTTGTATCTGCTGCGTTTATAATTAAGCAACTTTTTGCAAAGGACGAGTTAAAAGGAGGAGTTATTGGTAATTGTCTAATATAGTCTTAGAATTAAGGTAGATGCCAATCTCAATATTTGATGGTTTAAAAATAATTAAATGTGATTCAATTTGGAACATAAAGATTTTTGATAAGGACTTTAGTTAAATTTAGTTACACAAGCTATGTTCTCTCCATATTTGGTAAAGATGTGGAAGAGAACAAACACTGAGATGCTCGTGACTTCTGCGGATCACGTACATTCACTGGTTCTTGAGGCAATAAATGCATTAGTCAACGTGCTGTTAACATGTTAAAAACCACGTATTTGAACTGGCTGATTACAGAAGACAGACTGTAAATATCTCCCACAGATAAATCAACCTAATGAACTAATGAAATGGGATGTCTGTAGACAAGAGCAGTGACTTGTTATTGAAGAAATAAAGACGATACAACACAAGTAAATGTGTTTAAGCACACAACTTGCATAGTTACCTTACAGTTAACTGGGAAACATACATTATTACATCAGGTCAACATCTAATTTTCAGAATTAAATCATGAACGTACTCTCACTCCAGAGTTCAGCTGTTGCACTGAGACACACCTTGAACTCATTCAACAGACGTTATCTCCCCTCTAGATTAGACAGAACACAAAAGGGACACAGCTGTAACAGACATAAAAGTCTCCTGCTTTAATCATTAGTACAAACAATGAGACTTCAAGCTTAAAAAACATCTTAACCACAAATAGCTGACTTCCTCAAAGACAAGACAAGTACGTGTCTCAGAGAGCATCTCACTGAACAAGCTTGCTCAATATATACGTGATTTTTAAGACGTTGACAAGACATCAACAACACGTCAACAACACTTTGGTAACACGATAACGAGTGATCTCGGACATCAACATCACGTAACTCTTACCCATACGGTGTCATGTCCAGTTCTTCCTTTGCCATTCTCTTCCTGTTTTGTAAAGCCTATAAAATAAAAGAAAAGGATTACAGTTTCTCGTCTCGTCGTCTCCCGCTTATCCGGATCCGGGTCGCGGGGGCAGCAGCCTCAACAGAGAGGTCCAGACGGCCCTCTCCCCAGCCACTTCCACCAGCTCCTCCGGGAGAATCCCGAGGCGTTCCAAGGCCAGTCGAGAGATATAATCCCTAGCGTGTCCTTGGTCGACCTCGAGGTCTCCTCCCGGTGGGACATGCCCGAAACACCTCCCCAGGGAGGCGTCCAGGAGGCATCCGAACCAGATGCCCGAACCACCTCAACTGGCTCCTCTCGACATGGAGGAGCAGCGGCTCTACTCCGAGTCCCTCCCGGATGACCGAGCTCCTCACCCTATCTCTAAGGCTGAGCCCGGCCACCCTGCGGAGGAAACTCATTTCGGCCGCTTGTACTTGCGGTCTCGTTCTTTCGGTCATTACCCAAAGCTCATGACCATAGGTGAGGATCGGAGCTTAGATCGACCGGAAAACTGAGAGCTACGCCTTCCGGCTTAGCTCCCTGTTCCCCACAACGGACCGATTCAGCGTCCGCATCACTGCTGGCGCCGCCCCAATCCGCCTGTCGATCTCCCGCTCCATCCTACCCTCACTCGTGAACAAGATCCCGAGATACTTAAACTCCTCCACCTGAGGCAAAGCCCCCCCCCGACCTGAAGCGGGCAATCCACCCGTTTCCGGCTGAGAACCATGGCCTCATCCAACATCCAACTTACAAACACAATTATAAATGTGTTTTCATTTAAGCCCCAGCATTTCCTTGAGGTGACGTCTTCACTACCGCTGCACTTGCATTACTGTTGAATATTGTGTTGATATTGTCATTCTCTTTTGCACTATTTGATAGTCATTATAATGTCAGAAAATCATTTATATTTGTATGGACTATTGAAATTTTGTAAAAAAAAAAAAGAAAAATCATAAGTGGAACAACAAGTTTAACTTAGACCATATAATAATAATAGTAATAATAATAATAATAATAATAATAATTCACATGAAAAAAGACATAAATTGAACATAAATTCATGTTAAAAACATGAATGAAAAATGAGAAAATGGAAAATAAAACCAACTACATTGTTAAACATGTCTGAGAAAGACTCCAGGAACATATTAACTTGTAATACTAAAATTAAATCATACAGCTTTGTTAATGCCACTATAATCTTCAGCAACACATCAACACTGAAACAAGAGGTAGACAGAGTGTTCAGGTACTTACCTTAATGTTGCTCTATATCTGCTGCGAGTTAAAAGGAGGAGTTATTGGTAATTGTCTAATATAGTCTTAGAATTAAGGTAGATGCCAATCTCAATATTTGATGGTTTAAAAATAATTAAATGTGATTCAGTTTGGAACATAAAGATTTTTGATAAGGACTTAAATTAAATTTAGTTACACAAGCTATGTTCTCTCCATATTTGGTAAAGATGGGGCAGAGAACAAACACTGAGATGCTCATGACTTCTGCGGATCACGTACATTCACTGGTTCTTGAGGCAATAAATGCATTAGTCAACGTGCTGTTAACATGTTAAAAACCACGTATTTGAACTGGCTGGTTTAGTGAGATGCTCCTTGAGACATGAAATTGTCGTCTCTTTGGGGAAGTTAACTACCACAGTCACGTACACTACTTCATTGGGAAATCTACATTCTTACATAAATCTTTCAGATTAAAAGCAGGTATTACACCCACACACACCTGGAATTAATTCCATACGGCATCGTCTCCCCTATGAATTAGGCCGAGGCACACAAATAGGACACAACTGTAAAAGATATAAAACTTTCCATGGTTGAATCATCAGTACAAACAATAAGACTTCAAGCTGAAAAAAGGTCGTTAACCACTAGTGGCTGACTTCCCCAAAGACAAGACAAACTCATGTCTCAGAGAGCATCTCACTGAACCAGCCAGTACAAATTTATGTGATTTTTACCATGTTGACTGTCATATGTTCCCACTGGCTGCTGAGCACTTGATTTAAACCATTTCTGCCACAGTGATAAAATGAAGAGTGGGGATAGGTTTGGCTATGCGAGACTAAAATTTTACTAACCCTCTGTTTTTTTGGGATAGTATTTTTTAAGTGCAATATCATTATCAGCTTGCTAGCTAGCACAAAATAGGCTAGTGACATTGACTGCATATATATCCATGTCCTAATTCAGGGGCCACATCCTACGAAGGTGTGGAATTTATAACTGTTGAAGACCATGAAAGCCGAACCGAAATGTGACAGTCTGGCCTATGGAGGACTTCAGCTTTGCGACACCAGCTCTGCCCGCCCTTACTGTTGCATTGCAAAGCAGTTTTTTCACTGAGAGGGCAGTATTGCTAGATTTGCTGGATGAATACAATAGTAAGCTAAACAGAATATTATAATTAAGATCTGTTGCTGTGTCAGTTAGGACTGCAGAGGACCTCTGAGGCTCTGGGTTCTCAGTGTCTGACCAAGTCCCTTCTTACCCAGTAACTCAGTTTGTCTGGACACCAACTCTAAAAAAGAGCCTGACACTGTTCTCCTGGGAACACTCAGAGCTTTAGAAATGGTTGTATACCCTTTTACTCTGATCTATGTCTCACCACAGTTTTATCTACAGATAATTCACTGGACCTCATTTGTTTTTGTCGTGATGTGTAGTGTGAAACTTTCTGGTTCACATTCAAGGGTCTGAATACTTTTGTCGGTGAGAGATTTCAGTCTTTAATTTTTTTCCCCCCAAAAAAACCAAACAAACTCCGAAGACACATTTTTACTTTGTCATTATGAGTTATTGAGTATAGAAAAACAATTGATTTAAAATTAAATCTATAACACAATGAACAAAAAGAAAGCGATGAACACAACAATATTAGAAGGCACTATTAGTCGCAGCAGTAGTATTAACAGTAATAGCAGTAGTAGTGGAAGCACAATAGTAGGTCTCCAGTTTGAATCAGTGTGTTGTTGTGACCACTAGAGGGCAGCAGTGTGTGCGTTTGATTCCTGAAAGCAGCAGCACAGAGGTGGTGGAAGTAATGTATACAAACTGTAGTACAAGGCCTCAGTGTAAAATTATGTTTTATAATAATATAAAATATTGTATAAAAAAAAGGCGGAAGTTCAGTTAGGTTTTGAATAAATTAAACATTTTAGTTTATTTCAGCTGTTTAAGAATTGTTAAAGCTTTTATATTTAATATGAAGAAACATTTAATTTCACACTTTACAGGTTATTATAAAAAAGACAAAACTACAATAAACGAGTGTAGGTAATAATGAAACACTTTTTAAATGTGTCTTTTTCTTGATTTCATGATTTCTATTCTGTTACTATTATTAATTTTTTTTATTAATTTTAATAATAATGATAGCAGAGCAACTATATCACTGTATATGACTAAGTGAAAGTAACTAAATACATATACCCAGGTTTTATTGTAGATTTAACTTTCATTTAAACAGGTTTTCTAATAGACGATCCTGAGTACAGCAGAGAAAAACAGACCAGCGATAAGACACTTAATATAAGTAATTTTAGAATGATGCCAGCAGAAAAGTAAATTAAAATAGTACTGCTAAGAGTTGAAAACATGATGGATGTGTCCAAACACTGCCACTCTGCATGCTGAGGTACACTCTGCCACACTTGACAAAAGTCATCACTATTTTTTTTTCTGACAATATTTTGTAGTGTGCAAGATTTCCCTTTGCGCTTTGCGGATGGGGAGTGATGCGTGGGCTACTTGTGTATTGGCAGAACTATAGTATTAGATTCTGATATCAGATCTTATAATGTTTAATCTGTTTAGAAGGGCATTGTTTTTTGTTTTGCTTGACTTGATCCGGAGAAAAATAGAAGAAAATAGAAGAGGTATCCTATACAGCATTAACATGATTCTGCCACATAATCATCTCTATGTTCACATCCATATCTGAGTAGAGTTCAGAAATTAGTAGTGTGATGGAAAATCTAGTGAGCTGCTGGAAGAAGGTTCAGGAGACCCGGACTTCTTAAGCAGAAGCACTTTATTGATACATCAAGATGAGCAATACAAGTTAACACAACCTCTAATTCTGAAGGCTGTCCTTTACAGGGTGTATCAACACCTGAATATCCTCACATGGAACAGACTTACGTTGTAGATATAACCTCCGTCTCACTAAGAGAGACTTGGGTCGCCATCAGCATGAGCCTTTCAGGTGTTGGCTTTTAGTCTTAGCTGTTTGTTATGGAATCTACCTTATCAGTAACATCACAGCTAATCTAGACACAGACAGGGAACTATTGTTTATTTTAAATTACATTTCAGTGTGACCCAAGAAGCATGGCTTAATACTACATAAAGACTTAAAAGGGGAAATTCTGTGTAGAATTTTGCCTTCTTTAAGTGTTTTTCCTTGATTATTAGGTCGTTGCTTGTGAGATCAACACTAACAACTGAACTAACTAACTAACCCATGTGAGCTCAGGTCAGCTGTCAGAGTTGAAGTTACAAGTACAAAACTAAAAGATGCATCAGTAGATATGAAACCCGCTCTCTGCATCAATTTGCCATTTGTGTATCACAACAACTCCCACAGGAGAGAGGGTGGAGTTAAGGGACGCTGCGACCAGCGAATTAAGTTTTCTGCTTTTCAAGAATAAGTGCAACTACATCAAGATGGTACAATAATACAAGGTAACACAGAGTAATAGAGCAGAGAGATTAATCTTAATAATCTACGAGATATACTATTGATAAACTAAGAACTATACTATTCAAGAATTAATAAAAAGTTACATTAAATGAAAACACAATCAAAATTAAATCAAAATCATTCCTTGGAGCAAACCAGGTGGTTTTTAAACCGCCAGTTCAGGTTGCTCTTGTTTTCGATCCCACAAACAAATATAATAACATTATTAATTTAGCTAACAGGAAAAGATTGTGCATTTTATCACAGAGCACACCTAACTGTCCATAATGAACCTATTACTGCAGATGTAAGAATATACTCTCATGCATAAAAGAAAAATAAAAGTAATCATAATCCAGCAGGCTGTTAAAACCCAAAGCACACCTGTCGTCTGAGTTTTAAACTGTCACACCCTTAGTACAATTAGAACAATGGTGAAAAATGAAATAGAAAAAGTAAATGTAAAGAGTCTAAAACCATAATTTCTTTTAGATCAAAAATCTTAATCTTTATGATGTAAACTAAAAATAGAATGATTAACACAAATAATGACGTGAGATCATTGTCAACTGAAAAGATACTCAAGCTCTATTATGTTTGTTTTTTTTCTTGACCAATATATTCCAATACTAACATAAAATGAACTCCTTGGTTATAAGCTAAATCACCCTTTAAAAAAAAAGAAAAAAGAAGCCATTGTCGTTCAAGATATCTATCTATCTATCTATCTATCTATCTATCTATCTAAACCAGTTTCCAAATGAACATCAGGGATGTGGATCTCTGTAGTTTTCATTGTACTTCTCTGCCAACCTTATGGTCAGGTGTCAATATTACCCTGCAAACAGAAGACAAATTGATAAATTTCTCACTCAGATCAACTGATAATCATAATACAGACCATTCAGTGTAAGTTGTCTCTTTCTGTACATGTTAGTGAATATACATAATATACATATTGATCCTTTCTCCAGTTTGAATTGAGCTACATCATTAATTCCACCCACTGCAAACGTCTCCTACAGACTCAGGAGAAAATGGCTGCTCCTCCCATTCACATGGAAACTAGCCTCAATGATTTAGGGCAGTGCAGGCAGGGCACCAATCACATGTTCAGCCGACAGCCCTGCAGGTGCCGGGTCAGAGCTGATGAGTTCAGTCAGCTCAGTCTATATTTTTCCCTGTTGAAGGTGACGCTGTTATTCCCTCACCAGTTTGGGCCTCGTGCCACAAGTATGGCTAGAACTTTGGATGTGAAGCTGCTCTATGAACATGAGACTTCATTAACCACCCACCACTTTCAGTCAGTTAACTGTTCTCACACTACAAACACTGCAGTGTTATATTAAATGTAATGTTACCTTTGCATTATAGGAGATCAGCGACTTGGTTCCTGTGTGGATCGTTTTGATTGTCGTAGCCTCGGTTGTTGATCCAGTCAGTAACAGAATTGAGATGATCTTCTGTCATGACGCCCTTGTCTTTAAACTGGTTGTACCATTCATGTACCAACTTTGTTGAGTGTTGCGGAAAACTTTGTTCAAAACTGGCAAGCCTGGTCTTACTCACTTTGCTGTTCTTAAAGTCTTTGAAGTTCGTTTCGCTATTCAACTTGAATCTGGGCATTGAACCTAAAATGGTCAGTTTGAAGGTGCCCACGACATCATCTTGACTTATTGTTCCAGCCAGTAACTTCCTGTATTCTTTGTTTGTTGTACTAGGAAACTCACGATGAACCTCTGCTGGTACATTAACAGATAGAAGTCGATGGCCATGATTCTCTTTGACTTTGGAAATCAGATTGGTATCCAGAGGATGTGAGTCAGTTCCCACTTCAAGAAAGGCTTCGGCTAATCGGCTATTCTGGTTCAAATCTATATAATCCAATATACAACTCACTGGTGGTTGGTGATCTGCATGGATGAACTGTCCAATGCCAGGATTCTTATTTCTATGTTTTATCGCATCTTTGTAGAATTGAACGTTTCCAACCTCTTTTTGGAGCCGCTCTTTGGTTTCTTTTATCTTTTCTAGTCCAGCTCCCTCTCCCATGTACCAGTCCCCTCCTCTGATTGTGTCTGTCCACTCTTTGCGCTTGACAAAAGGTTCCCATTGGCCCGGGTGTTTCCGGAGAGTGTCTGCCTCCACAGATCGGAGGCGGTCAGCCTCCAGGGTGATCTCTTCATCACTGGCCTCTGGTTTCATGCCTCATGCTAAAGCATGAAACAGGCAGCCCTTTCCTTCATTGGTTACAGTCACCATCTTATTATTGATCTGCACATCATAATGGCCGTCTGGGTATTGGGAGCTCTTTGGTCTGTAGATCAGTGTCACAGTTTGACTGGCAGGTTCAGTTCCTGGGTTCAGCTCCTGCATTTTCTTGAGCTTGCCATGGCTGTCCTCTGTTAGGATGATAACCTTAGTGCCAGTGTTTTCTGAGAGGACTCTGATATCCAGAATGGAACCACCTATCATGGGGTTCTTGATTTTTTCAGCATGTGACTGTGAGTGTTTACCTGGAAGTTTATCTTTTGAGTTCAGATCTCTTGACATGTATGCAATGTATCTGTTGTTTTGTCCAGCTCTGAGTTTTGCTCTGTTCTGTCAGTCTTTAATCCTTTTTTTACATAGTTGCCGATGATGCCATTTACTTTGCCTTGGATTTCAGAAACAATGTGACTGGAGAACTTTTGGTGGAAGACTTCTACCAAAGCATCAGCTAATAAAGCACTGATGGTGTCAGCTAAATCCTGCTTGAATTCTTTCAGCATCTTAGTTTCTGAATCAGACAGATCATTTCGCTTCACTTTCTCTTCACTTTCTTTTTCCTGATTAAATTTATTTATATCTTTTTGAAGGTTCAAGAAAAATTTGTCTGAGAGGCTGTGCACTGTTATGATGGCGTCTGTTGCTAGTGACCCCATGTGAATGGCTTCAATAGCTTTCAGAATTACACGTTTTCCACCTGTGACTTCTGATTTTGCTTTTTTAATCACTGTGGAGATGGATGAGTTGAGCTTGTGCTGCCAGCTGAGGTCAGCGTAGAATGGCTGTAATGCAGTTTTGCTTAATTCTTTGAAAATATGGCGATACAAATGGCGATATTTCCCAAATAGCTTTGTTAATTTCTCGGTCCAGTCAGAGAGACTGAGAGGAAATGACACCAAGTTGAAGTTATATTTAAACATCCGGAGCTGGAGCCCCATGAGCCGACACCCAGCTCTGCCTATTTATCAATTTATCCAATATTTATCCACACACACACACACACACACACACACACACACACACACACACACACACACACACAGGGGGAGAGAGACCATATCCTAGAAATGCGACTCTACAAATCTGAAAGTGAAAGTACAGGCAGTATGTAAAAAAGGAAAGAAATCAAATTTCAACAAAACTCTGTTTCCATTAGAGAGAGTATATCATTAAACATGTCTGAGAAAGGCACAAAGAACATGATGATGTTAATACCTCTATAATCTGCAGCATCACATCATCACTGAAACAACAGAGTTGCTACGTACCTCTGATCAGGAAGGAGGGAGAGTTCTGTCTCGATTTAGTCTGTAGCTCCTTTATATACACACACACACACACCACACACACACACACACACACACACACACACACACACACACACACACACACACAGGGGGAGAGAGACCATATCCCAGAAATGCCACTCTACAAATCTGAAAGTAAAAGTACTGCATTGCTTTCTGTCTTCCACACCCTTCCTGTTGAAGACTCTGTTCTGGGTTATTTTCCACAGTGTTACATCAGTCTGTAACAAGTTGACTATCCACTGTTCATATTGTATCTACTCCAATGTTTTACATAATTGATTCATTAAGAAAATTGACAAACAAGCAGACAATAACATAAAGTACATAAACTTTGTGATTTTAGGTGGTGCCCATGACACAAACATGAATGGGAGTAGTTTTGACTCAGCTTCATTATAAGAGTCTTCTTCACTCTTGACTTTGGCCATTAAACATCCAACAACCACCTCAGTAACACTTCATCTGTCCAGGATTAAAAGCTGCACAGTGCTGCCCTCCAGTGGCTGCTCCGACACACTGCATCAAACGCCACCTCCTGCTACAACCACTGCTGCTGAACGCAACACGACCCGACTGATGATAAACTACCACAGATATAAGAACATATTAAAACACAAAAAGTACCTTAAAGGAGGTTTACTGTCGGAGAGACGAACAGTCGATGGACTTGGGTCAGAGTCATCTCTCACAATGTGCAGCACATTGTTATTTTTAGTGCTTGTTTAAAGCTGATACAAGTGCTACACAAAGGTCATTAAAATAAAGTAAAACAAATCTATAAAATCAGTGAAAATACATAAATATACTGTATACAGAAAGATAATGGACATGTACTTAAAAACAAGGAGTAAATACACAATTATGAACATGACAACGGACCTAAAGGTTGGTGAGTCAAAAAGACCAGTGAGTAAAAATTTGTCTTTAGTCGAGATTTAGAAATCAAGATGGAGGGAGCTCATCTAGGATCTGAAGGAAACTGGTTCCATAATGTTGGAGCAGCAACAAAGACTCAGTCGCCTTTTAGTTTAAGTCGTGACCGTGGGACGAACAGGAGAGACGAGCGTTCAAATCTGAGATATAAACTGAGACCAAATAATCTTCTCTGATGAGCACTTTAAAATAAATGTCACGTTTTTTTATCAGACAGGGTTGAAGAAGAGCTGACAGAGCAAACATGTCTTATGACGTTATCAGTGTTAATTGAATCTGTTCCCACTGACCGTGTTGTGGTTCGGCCTCAGGCCGGTGAACAGCCGCTGGCCGAGCTGGTCCAAGAGACCAGTGTCACACCGAATCATACATTTCAAAGTCAACTGAAACACAAGTGGAGAAAAAGGTTTTAGCATCATTTTGACTTTGCAGTTGAAAATACAAATCCAACCAAAAGTGACATTTTATTGAAATATTAGAAAAGTATATTATTAAAGTTGTGTACCTGTGGATGCTCTGAGATCCTGTAGCTTCTGCCTCCTGGGTCTCTCAATCACAACAATAACAAACGACAGATTGGTGATGTCATGAAGTAGCATGGGATCATGGGATTTGCTGTCTTCAGCTTGTCCTGGTTTGGATTCTTTCAGTGTCAGTGGTTTGTTTGTTTGTTTACCAGCAGCTGAATTATCCACGGAGGTGTCAACAAACAGACCAGCTGATTATAACCAGCAAACACTCAGCTGGGAGCTGAGCTGTCTAAAGTCTCTGTTTCACAGGTCAAAAAACCTGCTAAGACTCGCTAACATCCGGCTGGAAAAACCTTCAATCAGCATTCACACCCGGGTCGAACACGAACCGAAAGACAAACTCGACTGACGGTGGAAAAGGAGTGAACCGGCTTTTATTGACGGGTTTACCCACGTTTATAAAACCTGTTTATACCTGATAATGTTGGTGGAAAAACGTTTCCTCGACTTGTTTCTCTGATAACTTCAGATCCAGACGTCCGACGACTAAAATCATCTGGTTCGAATATAGAGCTGAAAACCACCGAGGTGTAAAAAAGTGAATCTTAAAAATGAGACTTAAAACTGACACATAACCAATGGCGACCAATGAAACGTTGCCATGATAAAATGACAGATCTCTCTGGTTTGAGAATTGATGGAAACATTTGTGATGGTGTAAGAACATGTTTTTAGACATTTTAATGTGGAGGAGTTACAGATTATAACTTTAACTTAGTAAAATATCACAGTATATATACACATATGTAATATAATATAATTTACATTAATAATAAACGTTTAAATGAAACCATCTGAGCGGTTTAGATGTTCTTTCATAGAACAAACAAACAGAGGATGCTGCTTTTTTACGTGTGTTGTATTTTATGAGCTTAAAGCAAAATCTTAATGTTAAAAGTGGAATAAAAAGTACAATATTAAATTAATAAAAGTATCAAAGTTCTACAGATGGAAACTACTGGAGTAAATGTTAATGTTCATATGTGGAAACATGAAAAAGAAAAACACTGACAAGAACCTCGCTGAGCTGCACATGGTGACACACACACACACACACACACACACTCCTTAATGAGGCTGTGTGTGTGTGCATGCATATGGGGGGGGGGGGGGTTCAAGCTGCCTTAGTAGCCTGTTAACACACCAGCTGTTGCTAGGCGAGCCCCGGGTTGCCAGGGCGATGTATAGACCCCTGATGGTCTAGAGAGTCAAGAGGGAGGGAGTGTGTGTGTGTGTGTGTGTGTGTGTGTGTGTGTGTGTGTGTGTGTGTGTGTGTGTGTGTGTGTGTGTGTGTGTGGTATTTCTATAGGGACTGGGTGTGAAAGTCACACAATGGAAGTGGGTGGGGAGGAGAGTGTGTGTGGGGGTCAACCATCTGCATACGTGTGTGTGTGTGTTTTGTTTTTCAAATGAAAGATAATCTCATTTAATTTTAATCTTTTCTTTTGAAATAATTTCCTTTCTTGTTGTTTTTCTTTGTTTAGAAGCTCAGGTTTATTTTCATAAAGTTTCCAGAACGTTCTTCAGACTTCCAGCTTCTTTCTTTCAAAGTAAAATCAACGCAGCAGAAAAACACAAAGAAACCTGATGAAGAAATAAAATGTGACCTGAAGCTCCTGTCTTCATCACATCTGTCAGATTCATCTCTTCAAATGTTTCCTGTCACCATAAGTTTAGACTGTAAATACTTCACATATTATACATTTACTATCTATCTTTGTTCTTTCTATCTATCTAGAAATTAGAACAACCACTCTCCCAGAATCTGAAGATAGACATGTTTAATGTCATGAAATTAATGACTAAAACATATAGAGTATTTATATGTTACCTATGTTGTTTTAATAAACTTACATATATAAATCAAATATATAACATATTTGCATATATCATATATATATTTTTAATACATGAACATAGATTGATTATATGTGGAAACTTCCAATAACATATTTCATCATTATTATGGTTTTCTAGTTTCTATTTTTACTTTATTCTAAGCCTTTAATTCTATCTATCTATTGTTCTGTCCATCTATCGATGAGAGAGTCTGTTTTCTTTCAGCTGTAAAAACACTTAAAACATCAGTTTCTATCAGGTTGAAAATCTGTGCTCAGGTAGAAACGAACAAACACGACTGAATCATTTCTTCACATCAGGAGACGTGATCATCACAACTTCCATAATTACATGATGAATACCAACAGATGCAAATGAAAACTAAATAAAGCTTTGTTGGCTCATTATCTTTCGATGGATCCGTAATATAAAAACAAGATACTGGTTTTAAATGAACGTCAAACTGTTAAAGATATTTCTGTCACTTCAGACGACGTCACTGCACCGGCTGTACTTAAATAAATCATTACAGTTTTAGCATTTTAATTCACTGACTTGTGGCTATGAGGAATTTTATGCCTGAAAGTTTCACTGTCCCACTTCAGGAGAGAAGTAAATAATAAGGCAGATAAAATAAGATTGTTTAACAGTAGAATAAATATTAGTTTAATGGCTGTTTTGACATCAGCTTTCGTTTAATTTGTCAGCATGTTCATCATGGTGTTACGCCAATCAATATATCTGATTATTGATCAGCTGACATTCATTAATAACACAAAAACAGAATGTGATCAACTACCAACACTAACACAGTAAAGTATTAGTGAACTCCAGTTTGTACGCTGCTGGACATAAATCCGATCAGAGTTAGGAGATAAACCGACCTGAAGTGAACTCTGGTAACTGAAGAGGTTGTTGAGTTACAAACTGACCGATGAGCGCCGTCTCGTCCGGGATTCCCTCTCTGAAACGTTTCTCCTCCTCGTGTCTGATGTGAAAATACAAGGGAGGAAAATTTAGAAGTAAAACTGTCAAAAAAACAAACACAAACAGATGTTCAACAAACAAACAAAATCCTCCTGAAATACACAACTTTTGTTCTAGGAGTGGTTTTCACGGTTGGTGTTTCTTTGAATGGAAACATGTATTTCATGTTTATATTTGTATTTACTTGTGATTTAATGAACAGCTTATGTTAAATTAATGTTTATATCTCTGTCTTTAATCACAGTTTTTTCTTTTATCTTTGTGACATGACTTTTTTATACCACATTTAAACCAAATCACAAGATAATTAAGCGGAGAAGTGTATTAGCTAGCCTTGAACCATCCAGAAGTTAACAGCTCATGCTTGGCCTTCTAATGTCCAAAGGTTAGCAGCTAATGCTAGCCTTGAAATTACCAAATGTAGCAGCTAATGCTAGCCTTACAGTGTCTGATTTATGTTAGTGAAGCTGCACTGCTTAGCTGCATGCTAGCCTTGTTTTCCATCCAACAGCAGCTAATGATACTGACATATTTTCATTTTATGTTACCATTAAATTCATGAAGAGAAGAGTTATCAGCTACCGTTAGTGGCACCGTGCCATGTAGCTTAATGCTAGCCTGGCAATATGCAAAGGTTAGTAGGTCATGCTAGCCTATTGCCCAGAGGTTAGCTAATGCTACTCTTTAAATTATCATAGTTACCAGCTAATGCTAGCCTTAAAATGTGCAAAGCTTAGTAGCTATGCTAGCTATGTAATATTCAGAGGTTGGGAAGAGTTAACAGCTAATGGCACTGGCAACTGAACACAAATCTCATCCTGTTGTTCAGCCAGATTTCCACATGAACCTTTAGCAGTGGAAACACTACGACAGGTCTGTTTGTGGTTACAGTTTCCATCACTATTGTTTGGTTAAACAGAGACAGTGATCCTCCACACTCACCTGACTCCAGGAGCTACTTAAGGGGCGTGGCAGCCGAACACTTCCCTCTTTTATGCTTCTTCTTTTTCTTTTGCTTTGATTGACAGTTGGCAACCAATGTGCAGGTGCATTACCGCCACCTACTGGACAGGTGTGTGGCACGTTTCCTGTATTATGTTCCTGCTGATGTCATCAGTGATGTCACAGGTTATACCATGACTGTGGGGGTGATAATAAGGTTAATATACGGCCTTAATAAGTGTTTGTCTGAGTTGGAGCGATTATACAGTTTGTTCACAGAATCATACTTTACGTCTTGTTTGTGCAGTTGTTACTGTACTACTGATTAATACTGATTAAAGTGACTTTTTGTTGATGAATCTTTTTAGATGAGAAAGACATAGAACCCAGAATGAAGTTGGTTCTGCCCAGGTTGATTGTTCAGCAGAGTGAGAGGACTACATAAGCAGTTGCTGTCTCTCAGCTGAGACAGAAGGACACCTGTGCAGGTGGATAGTTGATGTCTAACTGGTGAAGTGACGTTTTATGAACAGGTTAATTACTTCACATCAGAGCTGGACGGGGACCTCTGCTGGTCAAAGGGAGGAAAAGCATTGTGATGCAAAATGTTTCACAACCAACCAACACACGAATCTCCTTAAAGCAAAGATTAATAAATTGATAGCTGAATACCTGAACGATTTAATGAATAAATAAACTGATATATGAACAAATAATTATTTTGAATACTCCATGTAACTGAAAAACAATAAAGATAATATTTTACATCGTGGGTTTGGACATTCTCCCTGTTTGTAAACCAGTAAAACACACTTACACTTGGTTCTAGTAAAACAAATAATGTAAGAAGTGTCTGTAGAATTGCAGGAGCTTGGGGAGAGTATAAATAAATATCTTAAGTTAAGATTTTCTTTAAAGTCTGAGTTAAGGTTTCCTTAAAATGTTCACTTAAGTATTAGAGGTTTTCTCCTTATCTTAGTCTTATACTTAAGGAATCCCTTAAAGTCATTTAAGCTGTTGACAGAAAATGAACGCATCCCTAGAGGAGTTAACGAGGAATTGATTTTACATCTCAGGTTTGACCTGCTGTCAGTTTATTTGTCCCACTGTCCCAGCCAGGTTCATCACTTTTTAATGTCCCCTGGAAACACTTCTGTTGTGTTGCAGGACTGACTTTGCAGTGTATTGAGCTCTCAGGGCCACCGTACCCCTGGACACAAAGATGTCTCCTCCTTCACTGAGAAGTCTGTTCACAGTATTTGTGACCTGGAGTGTCATGATTGGCTCCAGGCTGCTGGTGATGTCAGAAACCTGCAGGTGTGTCCAGGTGTTAAACTTTAAACATACCCAGTTTTTACAAATAATACTTTGAGTATCATTCATTATTATCATTATTTTAAACATTCAAATACAACATTATGAATCAAAGTGTCACATTATAATGGAAAGCTCAGTGTTGTCTTTGTTGGGGTTCAGTCACTCTCACACAGACAGAAGCAGCAGATATTATTAGGACAGGAACTTTGATTTGTTCTGAGTGACAGATTAAAAATAATCTGGATGACACGGTGGTCAATCATCTGATAGTTTCCACTCTTTTTTTATTGATTGATTCCAGTTTAATTTTGATAAAAAAGTGACACGAGGATCAAATGAACCACAGGGAGGAAACAACATGCAACTATGAGTTTGGACACAAGGGGGTGGTGCAGCACCGGGGGAGAGTTTCAGTCTCAGTCTGCAGACAGAGACAATTTACTGAACTATAGACAACAGCCCCACACACAGATTCCTTATCAGGTCCCAACCTGCAAAATTCAATCATGAGCAAAGACTCTAATTATGATTAATTGTGTTCTAATGGAGATTCAGCATTTAAAGAAATCATCCTGAAACACATGAACACAAACTTAATATAAACTCAGCCTGAGAGAGGAGATGCAAAACTACACTGAGATGGGTTTTGGTTCTTAAAACCACAAATATATATATATATATATATCTTCCTATGGATCAACACTTCAAATAAAACACAGAAGAAGAGGAAACTCTGGAGTTTAAAAAAATATTTTAAAGCAGTAACCACTCACAAAAGGTCATGAACATTGTGTCTGACTGTTGCACATTAATTTTGTTGATAAAGATATGGAAGAAAAAAAAGATTGGTATTTCCCTCTAGGGAATAATAAATTATAACATTTACAGTTGACTCTATTAGTCATAGTAGTATTAGTAACAATCATTCATTTATTTTACCTGTCTATCCTGTTCAGGTGTGCCAAGTGGTGGAGCCTTTCCCATCCAGGCCAAAGCAGTAGGTGAGGTGAACCACTCACCCGAAAGTCAGAGGAGGAAGTAACTAAGTACATTTACTTTAGTTTTGTATTTAAGTTCAACTTTGAGGCTCTTACTTTCACATGAGAATTTCTATATAATGTTACTTTATACTTTATGTTTCAGAGGAAATGTTTCACTGCACAACCTCGCCTGACAGCTGATTATTTACTGACATTTATTATATTTTAAAAAGTCTTTCGTGCGACTGGTCCCAGTGGACCAGACCAAGGCTGAATTTCTGGCCCAGTCCGACCATGGACCAGAGTCAATACTAGTCTGGTTTACTGGGAGGAGAACCCTACGAGCTGCTAAAGGGTCCAGCTGGACCTGGTTTTCCTTCTCCTCCATGTGTCTATGTTCATTAGTGACAGCAACAGTAGACATGCTAACGTTAGCTAATTTACTGTTGAAGATTTTATGAATTTGTTGCTACCGCTAGCTGGCTAACTGTTATCATTCCTGTGGAGCATATCACAGCAATGCTAACGTGGTTAGATTGTTTCTGTTGGCTCTCATGTTCACAGGGAAACTTCATGCAGTTGAGTGACGTGTGTTTAGTGACACTTTCACTGAGCTTCGTTACACTGAACTGACTGAGAACATGAAGGGAGAGGAGGGGGTGGGGTCGAGGGTTGTGGCCGACAAAGCGTTTGTTTTGGTCCGAGATGCTGGTGGTCTAGTGCGACATCTAGTGGCTGTGACGGTCGTCTACAGAAACCTCCGGTTCTTGTTTCAACGTACCCTTGAACCCCAAATTACCCCTGACTGTGAGATATTGTGGAGAGGGTGTTCCAGTCTTTTTACAGTATGAGGTGTGTGGGGGGGGGGTCCCTTAGATCTAAGCTGATGGAGCAAACAGAGAAGTCTCTTGATGACCTGCTGCAGAGAACAAAGTCATTTCAGTTTGATATAATTCACCCCTCTGACACAGACAGGAGAAACAGCCTCACTAATACCTGTTTTGAACCCCCCCCCCCTGTCCTGTAGAGATGGACCGCTCCCTGAGCCCTGCTCCTCTGGTTTGGGATGAACCATGTGAGAGCGACGGGGAGCTGCTGCTCTCGGCTCCAAACCACCTGCTGAGGTAAGAAGGATTTGAGGTTTTCAGCTCACAGGTCTGATCTGGTCTTAAAGCTGCAGCAGACTGAGACTCACACATTATTAATACTGTAACACTGAGCTGCTACACTGGGACTGGAGGAGCTCCAGTCTACTGGTTCTACTGGTATTTGGAGTTTTTCAATTTCATTTGGTTAAGCTCATGATTTATACTAATGTACGGAGGAAGTTCTCCTGCTGCTACTATTAATAATATAAATATTTTTTAAAATGCAAAATATTTTAATGTTTTAAATAATAAAATATAATCATGGAGAGATTTTTTTATATAATTCAATTTTATGATATATAATACAAGTTTAAACAAAACGATATATTTTTCAGAATATTTTTATGAGAAATAAATATTTTAATAGAATCTGCTACTGTGATATCATCTTTGCGGAAGCGGACTCAAAACCTGAAAATAAATATATTTAAAAAACAAAAAGAAAGAAGAGGCTCTGTATCTCATCTCAGGTCAGTTCACACCTGTATCACTGCGAGTGTGTGTTGGTAACACACTGACATGTGGTCCAGGTCTCTGTCGCCGCTGTGTGTTTAACATTCCTGTGTGAGGACTGCAGCCGACATGACTGAACACAGATCAGATCGTGCTGCACTCGTTCAGGCTCCGTCATGTTTGACCTGGACTGACAGCAGACTGGAAACTGTACCGACAGCAAACAGCTCACAGTGACGACTTCACTGTCTCCGCCTCCACCTCCATCCTCTGCTCTTATTGGTCTAAAGGGTTTTTAAATCCGACCTGCGACCAGTGGTGGAAAAAAGTTACAGTTACAGAAACACAAAGTAAAAATACTCCATTGCAAGTACAAGTACAAGTCCTCAATTCATATTCATGAACCAAATCATCTTTAAAAACATGAATATCACACTGAGCCAGACTGTAATACTAATATCAATACTACTACTACCACTACTACTGCTGGTGTAAGAAGTACTCATTTCCTTTACTTAAGTAAAAGTATCAATGATGCTATAAAACACTCCATTACAAGAACAAAGCTGGAATGGACAATATAAGCACACATACATAAACGTATGTATTTGTATATACTAGATGTATGTAAATATATAAGTACATGAAACTGTTCCAATTTCAAATGTAAATTTCAAACATGTAAATACTGGTGTAAACTAGTAAATGACTTTGCATCAGACCTGAATGATGCACATGCACAGGTAACTCATTAACTCGCTTAGTTTGTAGATATTACTTTATTATATTATTTATCTTGTTTAAGTCGTTGATATCATGATACGGTCATTTTAGTGTTTCTTTGTAGATCTGCACATTTCCCCACTGTGACTAATAAAGGAAAATCTTATTCATAATGGACGTTTGTATTTATTGTACATTAATTCATGCGTATATATTGGACTATAATACAATATATTTACTGATGGGGAATTTTGTTCTACAGGTTCACAACTGGTATTGAGACACTTTTTAGAACAGTAATCGAGTAAATATACTCAGTTACTGTTCAAGTGTGCTAACCTGACCTGAGCTGCCCAGTGACCTCTGACCCCTGCAAGGTTTCTACCTCTACCTGCGATGCCGCCATTGCCATTCGCCGCAGGAGGAGAGAGAGAGCAAGAAACAAGCAGAGACAAATACAAATAACAAAATATAATCATGAATAATTTGGATATTAATGTAATAAAAAAAATATATATAAAAATACCAGAAAATTATATAAGTATGGATAATGCCTTCAAACGTCAGATTAAAAAAAATTGTAAATAAATGAAAAATGAAATGAAATATTTTTAAATATTGTAAAATTTCTAAGAATTAACATAAACAAAAAGTAATAAAAATACAAATAATTGTACTCACACTTAATACATATTATCGTAATAATAAATAAATAAAAATTATCGCTTAAATGATATATATATATATATATATATATATATATATACACACACATGAAAATGTCAAGAATTGTTTTAAATATTAAAATTGTAATTATTTCAAAATGTAAACACTAAAGAAAAATTTTTAATTCTTTAAAAAAATTCAAATGAAATATTACATAATAATAAATAAAAAAAATTTAAATAAATATTAGCACAGTGTAAAAAGTATCAAGGAGAAAAAGCTCCTCTCACGTACACAAGTACAGCAATGGAGTAAATGTGCTGTTACTGTTCACGTGTGCTAACATGACCTAACCTGCCCGGTGACCTCTGACCCCTGCAAAGTTTCTACCTGGAATGCCGTAACCGTTCGGCCACAGAGGAGAGAGAGAGCGAGAGAGCAAAGAACAAGCAGAGATACAAAGTACAACTCACAAAATAAAAGTCCGGTTTATTGTCAAACAACAAACTTCGCACATACATCAAAACAGGCCGTCATAAAACAAAAAGTCGCTGACAAAAACAAAATAAAAGGAAAAAGAAAAGAGGCTCTTTTCTTTGGCCTTACCCTCCCATACAAACAAACTAGTTATGGTACAGCTAAAGTACATACATTAAATTTACTGGAATGCTCTGAGTTCAACGGCTTAAGAGGTTGTCTTTCATGTTTGTTTTTTTAGCTTTTTTTAAACATGTTTTTTCTAGTATCTGTTGAGATATCGTAACATGGTCAACCAAGTAAAATCTTTCGTTAAAGAAGCACCGATTTGGTCTGACGAGATCGCTGCCGAGAGAGAAACTGACCCCCCTCCTAACAATATGTACAAAAATATAAAATGTAAATAAAAATACAAACAAATTCTCCTTTTGTGTTGTTGTTGTTGTTGTTGTTGCTGAAGAGAAGCCTGATTTCTGCGTCGATGTGGCGGCGGGTTCCTCTAGAAAAATTTGTTTTGCAGTTTCGAGGGGAGATCGAGTGAGTGGACGTGGTGGATGTTTGTTGAACTCTACTTGCTAATGACCATGTTGGATTTTTTTTTTTATTATTATTTTTTCCTTTAAATCAGTCCTCCAGCCCCCCCACCTGTGACTTTTAAAAACAGCCAGAGGTGAAGAATCAGGAAGTGGTTCAGCAGGATGGCGCGGGGGGAAAACGCATCAATCATCGTCGTCGGTTTTCTGCTTCTTGGTTTCGACGTCGTCCTGAAAGAAGAAGAAGACGGGGGTGAGTTAGTCAGCTGACGAGCTCGCGTTCTGATTGGTCGGACTGAAGGTGTCGGCGCCGCGCCTCACCTCGTCGTCATCCTCGTCGTCCTCTGCTGCCCGTTTTGTGCCGCCCTCGATTTCGTCGTCATCTTCCTCCTCGTCTTCTTCGTCGCCTGCGGGACGAAGGACGAGCAGTGAGGTTTTTTTTGTTGGTTTGTGGAGACGACGCCACATGAAAACAAACTTTAAAAAACAAACGCTCTACCTTCTCCATCGTCTTCCTCGTCCTCCTCATCCACTTCCTCGTCCTCCTCGTCGTCTACGTCGGGCTCGCCGTTCTCCTCGTTCTCCTGGGAACCACAAAGTGAACTGGGTTGTAAAAAAGCTGCGCTGGTAAAAACTCAAATGTTTTCACGTTATGAGGAAGTTGAGTTCGTGCCAGGAGGAACACCAGAGCGCTGTAGGGGGAGGAGTCGAGGAGATGGAGGTTACCTTTCCGTTGGTGGCAGCATCTTTGCCGTTCTCCTTCTCCTCCACCAGCTTCTTCTCTTTCAGGTCCTGATGGAAACAAAAACAAACATTAAAAACAACAATAAAAAAATAAACGCTCCATGTTTCACGTTAAAGCTCCTGCTGCTGCTACCTGCCCTTCTACCTAATGGCCTAGTTAGATGACTCCCAGTGCATGCTGGGAGCTGCACATTTTTCAGCCCTCTCCCTGTCAGAATGAAGTCTTCCTATTTAAACACCATATTGGTCTCTGCAGATCCCCCCCCCCCCCCCCCGCCTCCTCCATCCCCTCTAATGTGTTGTAATCTGATACTTTGATGTGGCCCCCGGGGCACTCTGGGTATTGTAGTCTTCCGCGGGCTGCCGTTCTCGCCATATGTCACGAGACACGCCCGGGAGAGGCACTGCAATACCCAGGATGCACCGCTCCGTTTAAAATAACACAGGAGGGCGCAGGAGCAATTGGGGGGGGGGTGAGGAGGAGGGGAGGGGGTGATGGAGGAGGAGGAGGCGAGCGCGACGCACGCTGCTGCTGCTGGCCGCGCGTTGTAACGGAGGGAAGGACAATAGAAGACGACACATGGCAGGCGAGAGAAGCGGCACGGAAAGCGGAAAAAAATGAGGCAGCGCGGCGGGAGCGGAGCCGCAAACACACCGTCACATCACAAACACCTCCGGGGCTTTTTCTCTCCTCCTCCCCGCGCAGACCGGAAAACCGGCCGCCGAGCCTATTAATAGCGCTCGGTTTCCTCGTTTTGTCGACATCGTCCGTTCACACACAGGCGCGCGCACACGAGCACACGCACACACTGTTATTGATTAATTGCTTTACATAATCTTATTGCTTTAAAACCCCATTAAGCTGTGTTGGAGCAGCAGCGGCGGCTCCTCGCGCTCTCTCACCGCCTGTGCGTAAAAAGGCGCTTGTGCGTAAAAATGCTCCACAACTATAAATAGTGGCTGAACCGTCACCCCCCGGATTATCAGCTCCTGCACCGGGCCCCAACTTCTCCCTCTCCTCCTCCTCCATATGTTCATTTGTTATAATCACTCATAATTATTCAGCTCCGCGGCCCAACGCTGCTGCTGCTCTTATTATCTACAGGCTGGATCCTATTCTCCCCTACTGCTGTTGCTGAGACCCCCCCCCCCCTCCTCCTCCCCTCCTCCTCCCCGCGGGGGCTATTAAAGTTTTACCCAATATGATCCAAAGTCCAACTGGATGGAAATTAACATTTAGAGAAGCAGAAGGATCCGACAGATAGAAGGAGAAAAACCCAAAACGGTGACGGATCACAAAGAAGAGAGAGGGGGAAAACCAGCACCGTCACATCACACCTCCACAGCCCGGCCACACACACACGCACGCGCGCACACAGACACACACACACACACACACACAGAGAAGTGGGCTGCATTACAAAAAAAAAAGAAAGAAAGAAAAAGAAAACTTTCCCTCGAGACACAAACGCGCCCTGCAACATGCTCCAGAAAGACTGAAGAAAAAGCGGAAGCCGCGGCTCAGTGTGTGTCACAGACTCTCCGGTAAACGGAGGCTGAATAAGCGCAACCCGTTCAAGCAGCAGCAGCAGCGGCACCGACCGTCCTTCCTGAGTCGGTAAACAAACCGGGTCGGACGGTTCAGGCCTTTTAAAACCCGGAACCACAAACAAATAACAATGAAAAAAGAAAAGATGCTGGAAGCGGAGCCGCGAAAGTTGACATTGGTGTGAATTACGCACCGCCTGCCTCTCTGCCGCTCCGTCCTCCATTCAAACGGACCAACTTCTCACTACAAGCCCCAGCTGGAGCCTCAAAATCCCGTTTACTCCGCTGCTCAGCTCCAGCAGCTCGTTACCGCTCTGTTAATACAGCAGCAGCGGCTCCTCTCACACCGGACGCGGGATTTGCCTTCGAGTTCATTCGCGTGGAGCCGAAGGTGTGCGAATAAATAAAATGTGAGAATAGGCGCGTCAAAGAGCGGCGGGTACTGAGCCCGAAAACCCGCTCGGTGCGCGCTGGAGCGGCTCGTGCTGGTTCGTGTTTCGGTTCGAACTCTGTGCGAGTGTTTCCGCGAGGAGAACCGAGCCGCTTGTATAAACAAAGAACCCGCGCAGACTGTTACTCTCCGGACAATGAGACGCGGCGCTGGAATCGCAGCCTCTTTCCATGATGCGGTGCTGAGACCCCCCGCTTTATTCTACTGATATTTTCCATCAGAGTTTAGAGAAAAAGACGTAAACACCGGCTCTTCCCGTCCTCACCCCCCCTCCAGAGGGTCCCACAGTCCGACTTCGTCGAGTCCGAATGAGCGCGAAGCGACGACGGAAGGGTTTTTTAAAAAAATCTAGGTTACTGCCTGGAAAAGCTTTATTCTGCTGAGGGGCTCCGGGAGAAACGGCCCCCGGTGGGTGAAGGTGTGAGGCGGCTTACCTTGGCAGAGATATCCGAGCCGGAGTCAACTTGTGTGTCTGCCATTGTTTTAGTTCAATAAAATAAAGGACGGCTGAAATGAAAGGTTGAATAAAGTAAATCCCTCTCCTCGCTTTGCGGATCAATCAGTATTATGTTGTGCCAGTGGCCAATGCTGCTCACGGCCGAGCCTTTAATATAGGCTGCTGGGCGGAGTTAAGAGGAGGTCGGCGGCCGCTGATTGGCTCCCGGCTCCACAGAGGTGTTCTCTTCGCGCGTTGGAGTGGAACAATGGATAGAATTTCTAAACCCGGACGCCACGCCCCCTCCTGTCCGCCGCTGCAACTGTCCTTTCTCCGCTAAAACAATAATCCGACCCGGTTAAACCCGAAGAAACCGACCCGGTGTTCAACCTTCGCGCCTTTTCTCCGCCGGGAAACGCAGAAAATTTGAGTTTACACCGAACCACGCATTGAATATATCGAACAGGCATCGCTTCGTTTGACGTAGTGTCACATTTTGATTGATTGATGTTCATCTGGTCGAGTCAAGCGGCGACTACGGTCCGTTTCTCCCGCCCACCGACGCGACCAGGGAGCAGGCAGAGTCTTTAGGGGGAGAGAAAGACAGGAAGAGGAGTAGGGGGGGGGCAAGGAGGTAAAATGTCGACGGCACGAACAGTGTTAGTGGATTAAAGCTTCTTGTAGCGTTACTGTCTCCCCCTTTCTCCCGCCACATGAACACTATCAATCAGATGAAAGGCAGGAGTGTGAATGTGGAGCACCGCCGCCATGTCTCATCATAACCCTTGATCGTCCACTGCTCTGCTCTGCTCGCCCCGCCCCTCTGCTCCCCCCCCCCCCCCCCCCGGCGTCCATGTTTGAAACTCCCTCACTCATCTCTATGTGCGCACTTGACACTCTGAGTCTTTTTTTTTTTTTTTTTTACATAACAGCCCCGTAAATGTGTGCGCCAAGGTCGATGCACAAATAAACACACAATCGTACGTGGAACAAAAACAAGAGAAATCACTGGTGCTGTGTGACTGTGTTCAGGCTCGGTCAGTGAGCGGGTGCAGTTCAGTGCTGGTGGCCTCATTTCCTCCGTCTCCATTGTTAGAACCCACAGAGAAAATGTCCCGCCGTGGAGGAGGGAGGAAGAAAGCAGTGCGACATAACAGACATGCGATGAGAAGTGCGAGAAAATAATTGTAATGTGCTCATGAACTGACGCGCATTCTTATGAAACACAAGGGCAAACACGTATTTTCCTTACCGAGTTTTGTACACATGGCTTTTACAAGCTGAGCATGAGGAGGACAAAGCGGCAAAAAAGCGGCCGCCATTGCTCGCTCGGGATGGGGGGATGGGAGCAGAGTGTGGTCCGGTAATGGGCAGCCCACATTCACATTCTACTCCGATGACGCACTCGGCCGCGGAGCACGGCTCTGATTGGTCTGCTAAGTGGAATAAACACGGCTTTGGCGCACGGCGAGCGCTGATTGGCTGCCGCGGACGTCCGTCTGTTCAAACTGGTGCTCTGTCAGGTGCGCGGTAAACCGCGGGTCTGGATCTCGGATCTGGACCGATTCGGAGCATTTAGTGTATAGAGTTTCACTTCAGTCTCTCAGGTATATTTGCTGCCCGGGAAAGGCGCTTTTTGCCGCCATGATCTCTGAGAGCCACGTTCATTATGTGTAATTGTTTGGAAAAGCCGAGGTCTTCATGTTTCATTAGTTGTGTTACTGTTTTATAAAATATTTAACCAGGAATCAGGAGCCGTGATCCTTCAGAACCAAACTCTGTTTCCCAGCTGCATCTCACCACGTTTTGATCCTGTAACACTGGAAAATGAACGAAATCAAACATATTTTTATGCAGATTAAAACTAAATGTGGTGCTACTGTCGTGATAGAAATGCAAATGGTGTCATAAATTTTTATTTATTTTATTTATTTATTTTTTTTAAATCAGTGCCACCTGACCCCCCTTGTATCGGTCAGTGTTAGTTAAATAGCTTGTCTGCAGGAATGTAATAAAAATCTTAACCTGCATCCACTGACTTGTTCTACAGACACTTTGAGGACGACTTCCTGCGGCCGGTTGTTTTCTACTTTAGTCTATCACTTAAGGTTTCATTTCTCCTTAGCTGAGGGAGTTACTTAGGGGTGTTGCACAGAATCTCTTAAAAGGTTTCCTTTGTTAAGGAAAAAAAGTTAAGTGATTTACAGCAGTGAAAGATTTTACAGCGGCAAAGTTCTACTGTTTCCATGGAGACCGTTTGTTTGAAGGCATTAGCTTGTGATACCTGTTGTGTACACGTTGTGGAGCTGGCAATATTAAAGGAGTGTGTAATGTGTTGGGTTCTTCACTTTTCTTGGGACGTGTTCATTTTCTTCATTTATCACCATAAACTCACCGATCCACAGCTCAGACAGAGTCAGAGGGGCCTTTCATTTTTTCTTACTTTGGTCTCTAAGGTCTTTTGTGCAACGGCTTAACTGACTTTAAGTGATTCCTAAAGTATAAGACCAAGATAAGGAGAAAAACTTAAATATTTAATTGAACATATTAAGGAAACCTTAAGAAGAAGACTTAAGGTGTTTAGTGCAACTGTTTTTGACACCTTAATTTACAATTTAAGGAAATTCTTAACTAAAGTGTTGAAATCTACTGTTTTTATTATAAGGAAACCTTAACTCATACTTTAAGGAAAGTCTTAACTTAAAGTTTTTGTGCAACTGGCCTCTGGATATAAATTTTGGGCTCTGATTGGGAGGTGATACTCAACGCAAGTTCAAAAAGATCAAACAGAAAAATGAAGAGTCACAATGACACAGTGCAGCCAACCAAACAACTACAACACAGTACACAAACCACCAGCAGCAACCTGGACTCCTTCACCTGACAAACAGCAAATACAAACGCCACAGCAGATCCAGATTTGGCCATTTTTCATGTACAGTAAGTGACATGTTGTGGGCTGTAGAGCACAGTGGAAACACAGGGAAGGAAAATTTAACAAAGTTCAATTCTAGGTAGCGAGACAAATCTGTCATCCCTATATGGGCCAGCGCCGGCCACCAACGTTGGATTACCAGCTGGTCAGAGCAGTCAGGGGGCCCCACACCCAGAGGGGCCCCCCTAAAGCCCCAGGTTCACTGTGTGTCAATTGGTTGAACATAATTTGATTAACTGCAGATTTGTTCAGGAATCTGCACCATTGAAGTCCAATATCGACTAAGACAGACACTTAATCTGGTGGCCCTGTCCTGTAGAGGGGCCCTGTGTCAGAACATAGCTTTAAGACCGCAGTTATTTTAGTTACAGTTGGGGTCAAAAAACAAATCATACACTGGGGCCCCCGCAACAGATTAATCTGGCCATGCTGGGCGGCGTTTGGCCCGTCACTACCACAACACAGCTGAGTGTGCCGACGTTCAGCCGGCCCCCAAACAGAGCTCTGTCAACACTGTTATTTACTTCATAGTATCAGGCTATACCTGAAGCACCTGTATGTTATGACCCCAGCAGTGACTCATGTACAGACTGACCACACAGGACCAGGACCAGGACCAGGACCAGGACCAGGACCAGGACTAGGACCAGGACGACATATCTAGTGCAGAAGAAAATAAATATAAAGATAAAATAAAAACAAGACACTGCGGGTACTGCAGGTCAGATGGCTTCAAATATAAATAGAGAAATAAAATAATTAACAATAAAATCAAACATTTACAATAAAAATGTGAAGAAACATTATATAAAAATATAAATATATACATATATAATATTTTAAGGTTATTAAACAAAATTGTCGCAACAATTATGAAATAAAGAATCAAAGCTCAGATATCTGAGAGGACATAGTTTGAATGATTAGACAGTGGTGATAATGTGATATTTGGAAAAGACAAGAGAATATGTGTTAAAGGTTTTAGTGCACATAAGTGTAACTGTAATTTATTGACTTAAAGAGTCAGAGTCAGAGAGGAGGCTCTGAGCCTCTCTTCTGATTGGCTGACTGTTTTCTGAGTGATCCAATAAAAATAAAGCAGATTTCAGGTAAAAACACTCAGAGAAACCAAATCCTGCAAGGTTTGGATGGTGGGTCCAGGTGGGCGGGGCTTGGTGACTGCTTTGTTGTGACATCACAAAGTTGCAGAAGTCCTGACGGCTGGTTTTAAGGCTCAGTTTCTGAATACAGGCTGTGTGCATTTCTCTGTGGACTGAGGCTTTGATATTTTCACAGTATTAATATAGAAGCTAGAGCTGATCTATAATCACACTACACATGGACACAGACCTTTACACTGGAGGAGCTTTAAAGCCTTTTATGTTCAATGTGAAACACTTGTGCTATACGAACCGACTTTCCTGTCTTTCCTTAAATCAAGGATAAATATTTAAGTAACATTATATTTGTTTAAGCCAGAACGAAACTATGACTAAGAAGAAACAACCCACAGTACATCCGAGTAAAAAACATAAATAAAATCTCTTCTCCAGCTTCTGTTTGTCACTTAAACCCCTTAAACCACCTCAGCTCAGTTTAAAGTTCAGTGTTTAAATTGGAGTTTAAACATCAGGAGCTGTAGAGCTGACACTAATCTCGGTTTAGAGTAAATCCAGGCTGGTGTAACTCGCTCTGAATGGATGTTGCTCAAACAAGAAAAGACACATTTTAAACTCTGCGTTGTTTCTGGTTTCCTCTGCTCTGTTGCTCTGACTTCAGTGGAAGGAAAACCAGGAAGAGAGCGATCAATCAGAAAGAGGTGAAGCAGCAGATGAATGCTCTCTGGTCTCGGACTGAGCTGCATGTGTTACACCGTGCGTCAG
This sequence comes from Seriola aureovittata, assembly GCF_021018895.1. Classification (NCBI taxonomy): domain Eukaryota; kingdom Metazoa; phylum Chordata; class Actinopteri; order Carangiformes; family Carangidae; genus Seriola; species Seriola aureovittata. The sequence continues at coordinate 26,273,579 of NC_079375.1, read as the reverse complement.
TCATCCAGCGACATGTTTGAACCTGTCGCAGCGACGCAGTGAAGTGGACGGCAGGGAAATTTAAAATCTGACACTTGTGTTGATGTAAAGAAACATTGAGTTTTAGACAGAACATGGAGGGTTTCATCTGACACTGGCAACGGTGGTACGAGTTATTTACACACACCTATTCTAAAACTCAGGTACATACATGCTTCTTTTGGATTCATTTAAAGGTTTAATAAATCTGCTTAGTTTTTGCTCGGGGTCTTATAACCCTCAAATGACAAATCCAGACTTTCACTGTGGACCAATTTGACCTAATCCAGTTTGATTTAAAGGAGCTATTTGTAAGTTTCGCCATTGCTACATCGCCAGCGTTAGTATTAGCAGCTGATTAGTTAACAGTCTTGCCAAAAGCTTTGACCGTCATTGCATTTAAAAGACAAGAGGTTATAATATGTCCTCTGAGCAGCACTACTCCTTCAGGGCAGCCTGGATGCTACATCGACTCGGTATCTGAAGAAGATAAGAAACGCTGACTGGGCTGGAGCTAGCCAGTTAGCATGCTAACATCAGTAGAAGAAAAGAAGTGATAGAAAGAGAAGCAAAACAAGAGGGCAGCTTTCAACCACCTCGGACAGCTGATGTTGCGTAAAGGAATAAAGTTTGATGCTGAACTCGTAACGTATCTTCTCGACTGGTCAGCTGCTAATGCTAATGTGAGCTATGTAGCAATAGCAAAGCTTACAAACAGCTCCTTTAATCCTGGACAGAGATACGTGTGGACATCCTCATCAGGACCAACAGCTCTCCCTGACAGCAAAATCTGATCAGTGAACGCATCACAATACAATTAAAATCTAATAAAAGCAGAACGTCCTGTCAGTTCTGATAAAACCATCAATATATACACATATCATTAATCAACTACACGGTTACACTGCCTTTTTGGTCTCCATGCCCTTAGTGTTGCCTTTGATGATGATGATGATGATGATGATGATGATGATGATGATGATGATGATGATGATACTGCAGAGCTCATAAAATCAGTTCATAAAAGCTCTGGTGTTCTTAATGGAAACAGATGGATGCATAAAAAGTGCGAAGCACATGGTCGACCTGCACAAAGAGAAGACGACACGTGACTCAAATAAGCAGTTTCATCAGAACCAGTCACTTAAGGCACATGTCACAGATCTGAGGTAAAGTATTAGGATTCAGGTGTATTTGTCTTGGCAGGTGAGTTTGATTGGTGTAGAACAGGTAGGAGCAGCAGGTTCAGCAAAGATGGAAATATGTGATCAAATATTTCTGCTGGAAGAAATCAAATCATTTGGACCAATAAATAAATAAGTAAATGAGGTCCCATGGTGATGATGGGTCATAAGGCTGAGCTCACAGGTGTTTTACAGACTGAAATCCAACAGAAGAGATGACTGATAGAGTTATTCCAGTGCTTTTAATAAGGCAAACAAAAGTCAGCTTTGACCTGCCCTGTGTATTTAAAGCTCCATGTTTCTTCTTCTGTGTTTTATTTGAAGTGTTGATCTATAAGAAGATATAAAAACCATCTCAGTGTAGTTTTACATCTCCTCTCTCAGGCTTCTCTCTGCAGCTCTAGTAACAACAGGTCTGTGAGCCAATCAGAAGAGAGGAGGCTCTGAGCCTCTCTTCTGATTGGCTGACTGTTTTCTGACTCATCCAATAAAAATATAGAAGATTTCAGGTAAAAACACTCAGAGAAACCAAATCCTGCAAGGTTTGGATGGTGGGTCCAGGTGGGCGGGGCTTGGTGACTGCTTTGTTGTGACATCACAAAGTTCCAGAAGTCCTGACGGCTGGTTTTAAGGCTCAGTTTCAGAATACAGGCTGTGTGCATTTCTCTGTGGACTGAGGCTTTGATACTTTCACAGTATTAATATAGAAGCTAGAGCTGATCTATAATCTATAATCACACTACACATGGACACAGACCTTTACACTGGAGGAGCTTTAAAAAGTGAAATGAATGGTTCTGGGTTTGAAGTCTGGACTAGATACTGTCAGATGTAAGTAAAGGCACTTTCTCTTTCAAAGACAGACGGTAGAGAGCTGACAGGAAATGTGGGAAGAGAGTTTGGGGGTGGAAGGGACATACAACATTGGTCCCCGGCTGGGAACTGAATCTGGGACATTGTTAACCACAAGGCCGCCGTGACGATTTCCTTACAGAGGTGGTTTGGTGCACGAGGGGGCACCGTCATGTTGAAACAGGAAAGAGATAAAGTGTTGACACAAAGCTGGGAGAACAATGTTTGAAACATCATTGTATGATGAGGAGCCCGAAGCAGCTGCAGAAACAGCTGTCCACATACTTTTGGCTACACAGTGTTTGCATCTGCAGGAGGAGAGAAGAGTATTTCTTCACTTTCTGAAAAATCACATAATGCATCTCTACCATGACAGGGATACAAAACAGCAACCGTGTGTGTGTGTGTGTGTGTGTGTGTGTGTGTGTGTGTAAGCTGCGTTATCTGGCACAAGAGGAAGTGCAGCGGGCTCGTCTCACCATCACTTCCTCTGGTGTCTCTCAGTAAAGCAACGTCACGGCAACAGGTTCAGCTCGGTGTAGATCAGCTCTGCAGCGAGCCCCTCCCCCTTTTCATGCCTCCGCTGTCACGCGTCATCGAACCAACGTCCGCACTGGTTATTATGGTGACCAGTGATAAAGGCTTTAGATACAGTAGGGAATGTCTGAAACCTCCAATAACTGATCAATATCTACAGCGAACTGATCATATTTCATATTTAACAAGTCCTTAATGTGGAAAACATTAAGAGCATCGTAAAATAAAACAAACTACTTGACATAGGTGTTGTAAACCTGCGTTCCGTGTGTGTCCGCTGGGCGTGGCATCCGGGCTTCTTCCCGCCTTTCCACCTGATCAGCTGCTCCTGATCAGCTGCTCCTGATCAGCAGGACTCTGCAGTGAATAAAGAGCTGATCCTCACTCTTCTCCGGTTTGTCCATCTTCATACAGGAACAAGATTATATCCATTGATATCCATCCAATGTCTGACTGTGAGACAGAGCGGGAACGTGTTTCCTTAGAAGTTGGAATATTTTTTTAAGTCACTTTCAGACTGAATTTTGCTTCGTTGTTATTTAATTATTAAAAACAACTTGTCATTGTTGCTGAATTCACTGCAAATGAACGTGACTCGATTCGAGCCTCAGATCGTCTCTCCATCGTAGTCTGTAGCTTCCCTCGGCCATTAACAACAAACAAACCAAATTCTGAAGCTCTGTGGTTGGCTGTTTCTTGCTGAAATGCATCTTGGGAGTCGTAGTTGACTTTGATTTGAATTTCTTCAAATTTGGCACAAACATTCACTTGGACTCAATGATGAGCTGATTAGATTTTGGTGGCTAAAGATCAAAGATGAAAGGTTATGACAAAATTTCACACAAATGGTTGATGTTTTATATGACTCTGGATAAACAGGGATGTGTCCTGTGGTGGAGGGATACAACCACGAGGAGGAGGCTCTAGTTATAAAAGAACTATACATTTTCTAACACAGTTGTTTACCTCATCAGGTTATCAACTCATCATTTCTGCTCCGCAGAACTGGTGGGGGTCAACAGGCCCCAAACAGGAAGTTGTTGCCCAGGGGCCCCTCAGTTCATGATCACGGAGTCACATGTGAAACCGTCACTTCCTCCATTCATTTTTGTTTTTGTTTTATTTACACTGATGAAGGTTGTTTGTTTTTCTGCATCTTCAACAACCAACAGTCAATGACAGCCTTCCTCTCTGTTGTCTTCCTCCGCAGGGGTCACATGACTCTGCCATCCTGGTCGCTCGCCCACAGCTTGATTTCACTGTCGATCTACCGTCTCTCTCTCCTTCATCTGTTCTGACTTCCTCTCTCTCTCTCTCTCTCTCTCTCTCTCTCTATTGATTGGTCTGGCAAGGACAGAATGTCTGATGTATGACGTTACATGGAGGAGAGAGATCACTGATTATCACCTCGAGGTGTCATACGAGGATCCTTTTGTGCCAAATACATTGTGATGCTTCATCATCATTCAGTCTTTAAAACTCACATGAGCTGCTTCTAGCTGCATTTACCTTCCTCTTTTTTATTTTATTTTATTTTTTCGTTTTATTTTATTTTTATTTTTCATTTTATTTTAGGTTATTTTATTTTATCTTATATCATGTATTATTTTCAAAATTTTTATCTAATTTCATTTAATTTTATGTTCTTTTAAGTTATTTTATTTAACCTATTTTTCTTCATTTAAATTAATTTTGTTATTTTATTTTATTTTATGTTGTATTAATTTATTTGATTTCATTTAATCAAATTTTATGTCATTAAAAAAATTTTTTTTTAATTTTAATTTTATTTAATTTTTTATTTTAGTTTATTGTTTTTTTATTGTTTTTTTTAATTATTTTTTTAAATTGTGTTTTATTTCATATTGTTTCGTTATATTTAATTTCATTAATTTATTTTTTTATTATATTTTATTTTTCATTTTATTTTATTGTTGTTTTTTTATTTAATTTCAATTATTTTTTATTATATTAAATTTTTTTAATTTTATTTTATGGTTTATTTTTTTCTTTATTTCATTATTTCATTTTATTTTATTTGTTATTTGTATTTATTTATTTAGTTTTTTTCATATTATTCCCCGTCTCTCTGTCTCCCCCTGTGTTTTCTATCATCTCTCTGCTGTCGTCATAGAGACAGAAAATGCAAACAGATAATCACTTTTATTTTTTAAAAGTTACTCATGGAAACGTCTTTGATCCAGAAACATGAATAAGACCCGATCCTGGTTTTCAGAGAAATGAGCGGCTGTAATGTTGAGGAGTCCGAACACACCTGGCTCACTCACAGCGGCTGAATACAGTCCTGGACCAGAAGGAGTTAAAAGGTTCAGGTAAACAAACAGGACTGTGTTTCCAGGAGGATTTCCTCTCTGGTCTGTGAAGGTCTCGGAGAAGCTGAGATTTCTGGGAGACGACCAGATCCAGATAAACAGAGTCCTGCTGTAATGGTTTTACGTGGAGCGTCTGTAACGTGCGTCTGTCTGTGTGTGTTTTTAAAGGCTGCAGCTTTACGAGCCTGTCGCCCGAGGCTCCACATTTACTGCAGGAATTCTGTTTGAATGAACAAGCTGAGACAGTGAGGGGCTCAGCTGCAGCTCCACCCCCTCAACAGATCTCCACTGTTTCCTTTTCCTCCAGACCCCCCCTCCTCTAACCTGTTCACTGTCCACTCACCCAGCTGTAACCTACCAGCTGCTGCCGCCGTGCTGCTGTGCAAGGCACCACCAGGCTGGAGTTGCCTTTTATAAAACTACATGACAAGGCTGTAGAATTAGTCCTTCATCCACAACTGCTGCCAGAGAGCAAGATTAAACTTCTGGCCCGACCACAGGCAGTGAATAAAGATGGCCGTCGCCTCTGTGACGTCACCCACAGGTTTCTGAAGCTCAGAGTGAGCTGCTCCACCATTGCCATCTTAGCAGGACCTGACTCCGCCCCCTAACTCCCAGCTAATCCAAAAATGGTCAAAGGGGAGGGGCTTGTGTGGAGCAGAGACTTCGGTGCACACGCTCACCCACCTGTCACTCAAAGAGGCCACGCCCTCAATCCTCCGTAACTTTAGTCCTTAATAAAATGTCAACAGGTGAGTTATATAAACAGGTGAGTTATATAAACAGGTGTCATGAAGGAGGAAATTAGCTCTAGAGACCAAAACAGTTTTTGTACCAGGCTGTAAACATGTTTATTTCTGCTGTAAAGTTGGACATTTTAACATGGGAGTCTATGGGGACTGACTCACTGTTGGAGCCAGACTCTAGTGGCCGTTAGAGGAACTGCAGCTCCTGGTTTCAGCCTCGGAGGTTTGCGCTTGGGCCTGACATATGCCTGGGTGCTCGGCCCGAGTCTGGCACATACACCTCCACATATGGGCAGATTCCAGCTGTTCTGACAGCCACAAGATTTTCTGGATTTCTGATTTTCCCATGGGAATCAAACACACCGCTCTCCTGTGTCACATTCATCCACCACCTCCTCCTCCTGACGTGGACTCTGTCTCTCTTTCTAGGTCACCGACACTTTTCCCTTCGCTGTTGTCATCATCACTACGACCACTAGATATTAGATGGAGCGTTTTCATCCTGCACGCTGACTGTTGAGGAGGCTTTATTTTACTTTAAGGACCCAAAAATGATGTAACGTCACAGCGTGGTCAGAACATCATTAACTGTGAACTGAAACTCTGTGCTTCCTGCAGCTGCTTCACAATAAAAGACTTTAAATTTTGGGGTTTTAATATTATTGGAGAGGTCGAAATATGTAGTGAAGAAAAAAAACACAACTTTGACAAATTCTTAGTACACTCTTTTACACACACACACACACACACACACACACACACACACACACACACGCACAGTTTGACATGACCCATTTCCCCTCCTCTTCAGGCATTACCTGCCTTTGTGCTGGCTGCATTAGTGTGAAAAGAGAAGTGGTGTGAGGACTCTCAGACGGCCTGGAGCTTCACTCATAACAATAGGAGGTGTTTGGTCCAAACCCTTGCTGGGGGGCTGCAGGTGGGGGAGGGGTGGGGGCAGGATTACTGCCTGCACTCAGATGGCTCCTCCAGGTGGATCTGCTGTCCATCCACCTGAAGCAGACACAGGTAGAAACTGTGAGACATTTTAAAGCTGCTGCCAGAAAAACCTGAGTCTTTACTGACATCTGTTGGCAGCTGGAGGAAACTACAACCACAGCACACCACCATCAAAACTGTGCTTCGCCTGGTTGTCGCGGTGTCACTCAGGAAGTTTTACACTGAACAGTTGTGGTACCTGAGGTCGGGGGACATGGACGACTACCTATGGCCATTATAGGAGACATAGGTAGACGAGGAGGAGCACAGTGTGTGTGTGTGTGTGTGAGGCAGAGAGAGTGGTTCAGGTGGGAGTAGGTGTGTGTATAAAGGTGTGCACTTACCAGGTGATCAGATGAATGAGAGAGTCAGGGTTGGGTAGTAGCCATAATTTTTGTTGACCGCAAACGCTAAACTTTACCCATTTATCCATTAATCTCACTTTTGTATCTGTTTAATCTGTTATTATCATTTTTTCATACATCCATCCTCGCTACGCTGTGATAGCTCTGTACTCCTTTTACGCAATAAATGCAACAAAAGTATTTTGGATCTCAGCGTATCTTGCTTCATACCCTCCTGGCGCGTCACAGAACTATGAACCTGAGGACCCAACCTCATACTCTCAGCGGCTCATAGGATTATAGCCGCTACAGACATATTTGTCAATCTCCTGTGGCAGGTAACTCAGGAGGAAACGCACTGACACGGGTGTGTTAGGTGAGCTGGACACGGCACCACCACTCTGCCTTGCTGCTAGTTTTCCCCCCAGTGGTCACTCGTAGTACTGCAACAACAAAATCCATTGATTATGACTGAGGTTTCTTACCCACAGGTCGTCTGTGCAGCAGGTTGACTCATAGTTACGTTTTGTTGCCAGGCAACATGTAGTGGTCGTAGTAATTATGACAGGAGCGAAGGGAAAGGTGTCGGTGGCTGACTGACTGAGTGATGGAGTTTCCTCATTGGTCTCTGCTCACTTAGAGCCTTCGTCACTAGATTTACTGACTTTTCAGATCAGAGAGAAAAATCTAGAGACTTTCTGGACAAACCTTGACTACTGTCGCAACGAGCCCACAGGTCGTCTGTACAGCAGGTTGTTATGACCCATATACAGGGTTTGTTGCTAGGCGACATCTAGTGGTCGTAGTTATTATGACAGGAGTGGAGGGAAACGTGTCGGTGACGTAGTATAAGGAGAGACAGAGTCCACGTCAGGAGGAGGTGGTGGTGGTCGATGTTGTTTCTATTATCCATGAGCGTTCGTTGTTGTTATTGTAACCATGACAACAAAGATCATCTAGTATTGAGGAAGTATTTATTTTAACCCAATCCGGTGGGGCGCTGTTTCAGGAGACACTGCTGTGGGTCGTATCAGAGGGTTGTTCAGGTTGGAGGAACTGGATGGTTCTGTTGGTTCTTACACCAGGTTTGACTCGTTTTGCTTCGGACAATATTCAACATTATTGACAGTGAGTGTTTTAATGGAGGCAGTTTCTGTGAACTCTCTCAGTTGTATAAAACAAGCCTGTGTGTGATGATAAAACCTGTTCCCGCTGCCCAAACTCTGCTCTGATTCTGGTACAAGTTGGAGACATCCTCTAAGTTTGTCTCCAACAGGCAACACAGCGGGATAATCCCACAGAACAGGCCAACGAGCCCATTTCTTTGTCCATATTCCAACATTAATGAGCATCTACTGCTGTGAACAGCATCTAAAGTAAAAGTCTTTACTAATTACAGAAGAGACACATTAATGAGCTGCATTACCTTCCATTACAGAACCAAAACCCACAAATCTCAGTATTTAACTCCTGTAGAGACAGAAAACGATCAGCCAGCCTTCACAAGATAAAACAGTTCAGTACCATTCAACAACTACATCTCCCATGAGGCTTTGATAGCATAGCATACAAAGCACTTGTTTTAGAATGACATTTATTTTGAAGGGCGCACTTTTAGCCTCAGGTGACCGATGCTCATTGTGTGGCGTACATGAGGGACGGCGGCTGAGCAGGGACAAAAACAAGTCTGAAGTAAGAGTAAGAGTTTAACTAAATAAAACCATTAACTGACGACGACCTGGTTTTGTTTCTGCTCTGGATCGACACTCGTCCGTCCCGCTGCTGTGGAACTGTCCAGCAAAGAAAAACTGCCCCCAGAAACACACATAAAGAAAAGGAGTTCCACGTTTAACTGAGATCTTCCTGCAGGAATCCATCAGTCTCAGTTGGTGTTGTGAATCTGCTCCTCTCACACTGAGACAACAAGCCTTTATCTCCCAGCTGAAAGGGCCAGTTAGTGAATGGGAATGATGGGAAAGATAATGCGCCCTTCTCTGCACAATTACTGATGAACTGTAGCGCTGTTGTGGAGCCGAGCATTGCAGCTACTCATGCATGTGAGCGGGGAGGTCCACGCTGGTTTTCCCAGAGCTGCATGCAGCAGCGAGGCGGACGGTGCGTTCAGGTCACGTGGGGAAGAAGCAGGACAACAGGACCACTTTGGTCAAATCCTCATGGTACCAGAGGGAGTTTAAGACTCACACACATCTATCTTTGAGAGGAAGAAACTGATGGATGGATGGAGCGTGGTTGGTCTGTCGGTCCTCCACTTTGGTTCAGACTGAAAAACACTTATTGTGACTGAGGAGAGTTCACACATTATTCCACAGCAGATAAACAGATTAAATCAGCTTCTTCTGTGGTGTTTTATGATTCTGTAGTTTGTCACCAAGTGAACACAAACTGAGTATCACTGCTATAAAATAACTAACTCTCTCTGTACTGACGAGGTTTCAGGAATCCCTGTTAACTGTCTTTGGCTGACGTGAACATTTTCTTCACGCTCCTTTGCTCCTGTCATCATGATTTGAAGTGATGATATGATTTGAAAATTAAAACAAGACATTGTTAAAATGAATAACACGTACATGTTTATATTTAGTTAACAAGAAAACTTCTGCGCCAGGTGTGGAATCGAACTGATGACCCTTCAGCTACAAGTCTGTTTGTCCAACATCACAATAATTTGTATTATTTTTTATGTTCTATTTATTGAACACATTATATAAGAAGACCTGAGATATAATATGAAGCAGATTTAGCAGGAAATGGATGAATCAGTGCTTCCTTCAAAGTAAAAGCAAAAAGACGCTGAGCCCAAGAAAAGACAACTGGGTCTGAAACAGGAAGAGGTAAAAGTGTCACTTCCTGTTCCTGTTGTTTGAGATCAGAGCTGAACTCTGTTCCTCCTGATTCAAACCAGCCTGAGCAGTGAGTCTGTGTGCACAGCTGGAGTCAGGAAGTGGTTAGCTTAGCTTAGCACAAAGACTGGAAACAGGGGTGAACAGCTAGCCTAGCTCCGTCCAGGTTTAGTAAACACACCAACACGTTCTGTCTTATTGAATAAGGCAAAGAAAAAGGGAGTTAGCATC